>NW_005871063.1:6280174-6282384 GCF_000147115.1 Myotis lucifugus | reverse complement strand
TCATTTCCTTTTAAGGGCCAATATTTGGCACCTTCATGTGCATACCCATTGTAATTAATGGGAAGGAGCCTAAGAAAAATTAAACGTCCGTCATTAAAGATTTAGGGAAAAACGTTATCCGATTGTTAAAGTCGAAACAATTACACTTGGGTCAGATATTAGGGCTGGCTGCTGGCCTGTTGTCTGTGAAATTTGTTTGCTGGGTCGTTTTGCTTTCGTTCAGATGACTGTTGCTCTGGCTTTATATTTTCCTAATCTCGGAAGTAGTAACTCCCGTTATTATATTAAGCTGTTTCCTTTCTAAAGACACTTCTGCAAGCCCGGTCTGTGCGTCTCCTCTGTCACACTGGTCTTATATATCATGTGTGTGCTTCCTGAAACCATTTAAGCATTGATGGAAACTATTAGCGTGTCAGTGCAGGCTTCACAGAGAGAGGTTGCTTAGTCCAAAAACATTCTTTCCCCCTCAGAGAACTTTTCAGATGATGCTGTGTGGCTGCTAATAGTAGTGATTTTCACGAGCAATTATGATGGAGGACCTAGTGGGTTTGGGGGTTAGCTTCAGAATGCTTTGACATTTCATCTCTGGGCGTGGATTCGAATGTGGCTTCCATCAGCCGGTGATACAAAATAGTTCCATCTGATGGCTGCCTCATCTGTACCGTCAGCCAGGCCTCTGAGGTTCATTTTGCCCGAGCAGGTGTGCATGTCACGGAGAAAATGCTGTCACCTCTGACTTTCACGGATGCTACAGGGTTAAGTGTTTTCAGCTGAGTTGTGGACTTTAATCTAGAGAATTCACCCCCACCCCAGCCCCCAGTTAGGCCTTTTAATTAGACCGTGGGGAGAGGCCCATCGTGTAGCATATCCTGTGCCTGACAGTCACATCCAGGGGCTGATTTTGAGAGAGGAAGGGGGACATGATTTGTCCTCAGTGATGTTTCAGGGTTTCTCTAAGCCTCTTTATCTCTTCAATGTATACCATCTTTGTCAGAAACAAGTTCCATATGTGTTGTTGTGGGGGGGTTGCCTGCTGTGTAGAGGAGTGTTTAGCCTAGTTTGATCTAAAAACTCTTTCTTGCTTTAAGAGATGCCCCTTGAAAATGTTCTAAAGTGGATTTTGGTGATGGTTGTACAACTCTGTGACTATACTAAAAATCATTTCACTACATGCTTTAAATGGGTGAATTCTAAGGTATGCGAATGATATCTCAGTAAAGCTGATGTGTGTGTGTGCATACACATGCAATCCCCTTGGTTCGAAATTCTAATATTTAATAAACAAGCTCAGTATTATTTTTGCTTCATAAACCTTTTTATATTACCCTCCTGAGCCTTTGCATTTTCTGTCTAAAGAGCTCTAAGTTTTGCAGTTTAACCTTTTGTATATTAATTTATCAATCAACAAGTATATATTTAGCATCTCTTTTAAGTGGCAACAGCCAGATTATTAAAAGGACAATGGTAATAGTAGGACGAGAGGAGCATTTGTCACAGGAATTATTAATAATAAATTAAAGTAGCAATTGGAATGGCGGCCATTCTGTTGGTGAAGCACAATAGTGATTTAACTGTGATTGTGGTGACAGGGAGCCGACAATTGAGTCCCTGCTAATGGCCCAACAGGGGAAGGGGTTGAAAAGAAGGAAGGAGTGGTTTACATTACAAAGGGATTGTCTGAGAGCTGTTCAAGTGTGGTTCTGAGGGGAGGTCAGGCCTGAGACAGAGGGGGTGATGACCATGGAGCTGTCAAGGGCATCTCAGGGGCTTAGGGGGAGCGCCGAGGCAGCTGGACGCAGCCTGGCGGGGAGCAGCCGTGTCCTGGCCCTGCCTAGTTCTAACTGATAAAAAGGAAATGCAATGAGAAGATAATTGAGGGAACCAGGAGGCCTGGGCAAGTGTCACAGGAATGAAAAGGGAGTCTTGGAGCCATTTGGAACCCTTGGCTGGCAAAATCCTGGCTTCATTGTGACCAGAAGTTGGACCACTCTCTATGGGAAGTAAAACTGCATTAAGGGGTGTGTGTGTGTGTGTGTGTGTGTGTGTGAATAAAATGCTGTGACTGGCCAGATCTATTGAAGTCCTTGACATCTGTTGCACTCCTCCTTAAGGTTGCACATTTCCCCAAATACACACATTCACACACACACACACACACACACACACACACGCCTCACTTTTACCAGATGTTAAATGAAAAACAAAAGCAT
>NW_005871063.1:6256262-6280074 GCF_000147115.1 Myotis lucifugus | reverse complement strand
CAGTCCATGTTCCACTTGCCACATTGTGCCAGGGCTGTTCTTTATAGCATTTCCCCCTCCAGCCAAGGATCATGGGTCCCATTTAGTTGGCATGCATTAGAGAGACAGAAAGAGCACAAGAATATGATGAAACTAATGAGGCAAAATGTTAAATATTGATGAATGGGGTAAAGGCATGTTCTCCCTGTGCGACCCCTGCTGACCTCTTTATCCCTGTCTCATAAGTCTTGTACTCTCACACACTATACCCCAGCCCAGTGGCATTCTCTTTGTTCCTCGGACAAGCCAAGCTATTCCTACCTTTCAGCCTCTGCACTGGGGGCCCCCTCTTCTCCCTGAGCTGCACTTGGCCAGCTTCTACGTGTCATTTAGCTCTCAGTTGAAATGTCACTTCCAAGAGAGGACATTCCTGTGAACTGAAGTAATGATCCAATCACTTTCTATCCCCTTTTTTAAATTATCTGCCTAGGCCCATCACTAGCTGATAATTTTGTCTCTTGCATTTACCAATGAAACATCCAAAGCAGCACCTAGGTACTCTCAGACTATTTGTTAACTGAGTGTACTAATCTAAATGCCTAGAAATAGGGAGTCATTGCAAATGATGGCAATCCATGTGGTTTGTGCACGAAAATGCTTTAGATCTTTAATCAGGGACATATATTCAATGAGAAAACCTTGGCTCTCCATTAGAACAATGATGAATAAATGTACTTCTATTTATTTTAATTCAATATTCAATGTTTAAGATATATAAAATCTTT
Organism: Myotis lucifugus; assembly: GCF_000147115.1. Taxonomy (NCBI): domain Eukaryota; kingdom Metazoa; phylum Chordata; class Mammalia; order Chiroptera; family Vespertilionidae; genus Myotis; species Myotis lucifugus. The sequence goes on along the minus strand of NW_005871063.1, from coordinate 6,279,310 downwards.
TGTATATTCTCCGCTATAATAAAGAATGTTTTTAAATATGAAATACTGACACAAATTATATTGGTTAAGAAGACATCTCTGTCTATAATCTATGTATTATATAGAGAGACCCCAAGTATATAAGTAGTTTGAACATGAAAAAAAAGAAATACATGAAAATAATAACTCATTATTTGGGGGAAATGAAATTATGAGTAATTTTTCCTTTTTATATTATACAGAATAGATGTGATCAAACATTAATAAAACTGTAAATGCAGTTTGGACGTGCAAGGGCTTTCTTGAAGTTGGTGTGCTTATTGAATGAAGCTTTATGGAAATGTCACTCATCTGGGCTTTGCAAAGGTTGATGTACTTTCAGGGTGGACAGATAAGTAGAGAGAGCTTTTTGGCTCAGAAGCAGAATGAACAAAGATAGGAAGGGACCGACTAGGACATAGGAGTCACCCTAATTGAATGGAAAGCTCACCTTTGGGGGCTAGTGGGAAGTGACTTGGGCGAGTGAGATAGGGTCACTTTAAGATCTTTAAAGTGGACAGAGAGGTTTAGACTAGCAATGGAAAAGAATAAGGAATATGTTCTTGAGAAAAGAGGTCAACATGATGGCCTGGGAGTTTTAGGAAGATGATTCTGTGCAGGGAGTGAACCAGAGAGGGCAGTTAGGAGGGGTGACACCAGTGTCCACCTGGTATTCATGGTAGACACCAAAGTCAGTCACAGCTCTGCTCTGCCCTGACTCAGCCTCCAGGCCACCCTCATCCAGCCCTGACAGTGGTCACTCACCCGTCAGGGCTGGCATGTGACACTTAGTTGTCTCCTTCCCTGCGTGTTGTTACATTGGAGAGGTGAAAGCTGGGGAGATGGAAGGCAGGACAGGCAACGGGAAGGCCCACGGGATGCATAGTCCTGCGGATGTACGCGGGATAAGTATCTTGAAGTTTCTTTTGTGTTTCTACGTTTGTATTTTAATTAGGGCCAGAAATAGAGATCTTTTTGGTGTAGCTCCATTATTCAGTTATTAGAGAAATGTTCTGCTTTTTTAGGCTTTGTCACTGGTGGACCGTTTTTAGGCAGTTGCTTTTTTTAAAAGTCTTTCCTTAAATATTTAATAAATCTTGAGGACAGTCGCTCCAAGAAATTATGCGTCATAAAACGACTCTCCCCCGTTTTTAATCTACAAAGATTCAAATGCACCTGCTCTGTCCACTCGTGGGGGTTAACTTGTCAGATTATGTTCAGCCACTATTTCTGTTCAGTGTTGTTGTTGTTTTTTTAAGGTTTTGTTTTCTCTTGTTGTTTTTTTAAAAGCTGTTTTTAGATTGCAGAATAGCAAACAAAATTAAAAATGAAATGAAGTCATCTCATCCTTGGGGGAGAAAAGACTTCTATGCCGTCAGTGTGTGGGCTGCTGTGGAGCGGAATGTTTATCTTAGCTGCATGTTAAAGATGGGAAATAAAGTTAGCAATAGCCAAAGGCCTCCTTTTGAATAATTTATCACAAAGGGGAAAACACAAATCTAGTGGCAAAACTACTTTCCTTTATAGGCTAGTGTTTCTTGGATGGGTCGGAGAACATAGGAAATGTCAGTTCTGCCCACTGCTTGATCCCAGGTAACCTCCCCAAGTCTCTAAGTCAAGGTTTGGTTGCTGGGACCAGTGGCAATTGACTTTTCTTATGGATGATCTTGCTTTTGTTCTTTTTTCCTCTTTATTACCTACGGTTCCTGATCAAGAGTTTACAAGACCCTGTGAAAAAACTGGCTGAGAAGGAAGAAAGGAAGAAGATTGCCCGGCAGGAGCGCGCCAAGGCCACAGCGGAGGAGCCCAGCCAGTAAGTCGGGGCGGGGGGGAGGGGGGGCTGTTTGTCTGGACAAAAATCTTTGTTCCCAGAGCTGAAAGCAGCGCAGTCTGGCTGACCAAGTCTCTCGGGGCCTCGGACCCAGAGTAATGGCTTTACTCCCTCACTTCTCAGGGTAGATGTGTTAATATTGAGACCAATCCCCAGCACATATTTCTACTAGACCAGGACTCACCCCAATAAGAGAGCCATAGAAGGGACACAGTTGAGAGGCGTTTAGTGGGGCAGGAAAGGGTAGTGTCCCCTCTGCTGCCTGGCTCTCTGTCTTGTGGTCTCAGCCCCAGCTTTCTGCTGGTCCTTTTGTCACCATCACTTACAAGATCCTGTCCTAGATAGGAAATCCCCTGGCTTTGGTCTCAAGGAAGGAAATAACCTATGAAATTGCCTGGTAACTCATCTGGTACTTAGGTGTTATCATCCGAAAGTGCTGGGTGTTGACATTTTTGTTTGCCACCCTTCAGCCCTGCTGTTTTCTTCTGTGAGGCGGGGAGCAGCTCTGCCTACAGGAAGTGACTGCTCCATCTTCAGTTCTCGCCTCTTTGCAGAAAAGGTGCCTCCAGTCATTTTAAATAAGGAGAGAAACAGACAACCTAATTGGTGCAAACCTTCTCCCACAGCATGGAGAAGGTTTACATGTGAACCTATGTCTTTTTCTACTGACATGTCATAGCCTGCAGGAGCAGCAGTAACCTTGAACGGGGCTGACCTAGGAAACCAAAATAGATCTTCCTCCCACTCGCTGTTCCTTTTCCATACAAAAGAAATTTAGATGACAGTCTTATGGCAAAGCAGCCTTATATTTTTACTGTGTTTCTAAATAAAGTTTCAAATATATCTATGTCCATAGATATATTAGTCGCACTCAAATATTTGCTGCCAATTTTAGCTCCCCCCTCCTTTTTTTTTTAAGCATATGCTAGAAAACTTCGTTAGTGCAGAAGGAAAGCAGGTTTTCACTGTAGGGAGGCTACAAAATGTGATTTCAAGGTAGTACAGTTGACGACGTTGGGGGAAGCAGTTTAACCTATTCCTAGTAATAAAAACAATGCTAGCTGCCAATTAGTGAGCACTTACTCTGTGCTAAGCCCAATGCCAGGAGCTTTATTTATGTCATCTCAACTCATCCTCGCGGTAACCCTCCATGTAATCAGTGTAGCCATTTCCCCAGCGTGCGAATGATGGCAGTGCGGCCGAGAGTTAAGCGACTGCCCACCCTGGTTCGGTAAGAGGCAGAGGCTGGAGTGGGACCTGGCACCTTCTTTCACCATATATGTTGCTACCGTCCAAATAAAACATTACCTTCACTCAGAAGGGAGCTACCCAACATCATCTTGATTAGTTTTCGTTAACTTCAGAGTTCTCTATTTTAGTACTTCATCTTTAAAAGCTCAAATGTATAACCCAGAAACTATTTAAAAGGACAATGAAATTTAATAAGATTTTTTTTTCAGAAAGAGCAGAAAAAGGTGAACCACTGCAGTAGGAGGGAGGTTCGGAGGCACCCGCTGGGTCTCAGGGTGGGGATGTGTGTCTGCCATGTTCTTACCCATGTATGGTGAGAGCTGAGTTGGCGACAGTCATCGCTCTTCATTTGAGCATAATCCTGTTCTCAGCCTCCTATAATTTAATTTACTGAGGTGTCCTTCCTGTGACACCAGGAATCAGGATAAACACTTGCTTGCCCATTGTTTTTTTTAGCTGTGTTTTTAAAAGTGTTATCTTACTTGTACCTAACTAACCACCTATGTAGTTACAGAATATGTGCCCTGTGATGAAACCAGATTCAGATGTTAAGATGCTACTAACCAGCCTTGGGCCAGGAGAAAGCCAGCAAATGTATTTCTCCTTCAAGAAATGTGCAGCGTAGTGTGTGTGTGTGTGTGTGTGTGTGTGTGTGTGTGTGTGTGTTAAGTACAATAATATGTATTATATAGAATATCTGGTTGTATTACAAATATAACATTTTCAGAACTAGATACTAAACCTTTCTTAATTTCTTTCAAGGTTAATTTCATTAGAAGAAGAAAATCAGCACAAGGAATCCTCTGATTTTAAGAGTAAGTTTTGAATTTTACTTAGAATTGATTCTGAAATACTACTGCTCAGCAGCCAGCTCATTATCTTCTGTGGCAAACTCCTCCTAGGCCTTCTTCTTTTCCAGTTGAGAAAATTGTGTATGAATATGCTTTCAGTCTTAACTTTTCATAGCTCAGTGAGGTCGACCCAGTAGTGTTATTGCGAGAGGCTGTATATTTGGAACCAAAAATGGCATCATTAGTGACTTCTGCAGCAGCCCATCAGAGGAGCATCCACAGTTGAGACGTGGCAGAGAGCTATTTCTTTTACAACATATGACATCATTTCTGCTATTACTCTTACTATTGCTAACTGCCATTTGGGCTGTGGAGATAGTTTTAATAAGATCACATCGGGAGAGTATGGCTTTCACTGTGTTGTGGGGTGGGTGGTGGTCCTTGTTGGGAACAGGGGGAGAGCTCAACACTGCCTTCCAGGTGATTCCTGGGCTGTTCTGGAGTGAGTAGCACCAGATCCCTCAATGTAGCAACTCTCCTGTGGTCGGAAAACGGACCAGAGCATTAGTGGATGACAGATACCATGTGCCGTAGGTGGCTTGTCAGCTCTCCCTGTCTCCTGCCATTACTGCCCGATCATTCCTTGGTTCATTTTCTCCTTATGGAGTAGAGGGAATGGTACACTGGGGTAGAACTAAGATGTAATGCTGAGCCTTTCGCTGGGACTCCGAATCCTCAGAGATGCAGGGAAAGTTTTACAGATGATAGGAAGAGAACTCACATTGCCCAACCCTCTGGTCAGCCTGGCCCTCCCAGCGATGTGCCTGCATCTTCCCTTTGCTGCAGCAGGTGGCCTTTCCAGCAGCTAAAAGGAAGCACAATAGACCCTGAAAGTTCCCTCTGCTCTTTCCTGTTCTCCACCTTCCATCCTACTTCTGCCTTCCTTCCTACTTTCCAACCACTCACTTTATTCTTCTCCCACTGTACTGCTTCATTTGCTTTTCTCCCAGGTGCCATTCAACAGAAAGAAACAACTCTCACTTTTATGCCTCTAGGTTAGATACCTTCACTTACTCCCGTACTTGTTCATTTGTTCAGCAGAAGTCTATGAGTCTGTGGCAGGCACAGCCCTGGGCTCTGGGCATGCAGTGGTTCATCAGACATAGTCAGAACACTCCAGAACATGGGGCTTACAATCAGAGGGAAGCAGGTGGTGATCTAACAGTGATACATGTAATTGGGCAACTACAAGGGCTCTGGGCAGATCTGATAGGGAGATGTCACCTTTCTGAAGGATCAGGGAACTAGCTAAGTCAAGTGCTGTTGTTAGACCCGCCAAAGCAAAAGGAACAGCCTGGGCAAAGATTATGAACAAGGGAGGACTAGGAGAAGGTCAGAGGCACAATGTTCTAGAGCGTGAGGGAGGGAGCAAGTGGCAGAAGGAGGCAGATTGGCAGGCGGCCTGGTCCTGTTGTCCATGTAAGCACTCTTATCGATCCACACCCTCCAGCCTCAGGATCCCTTGGGTACCAACAGCATGAATCGTGTTGAGGGAATCTAGGTAATTGAATCAAAAAATTTAGTTCTGTGGGAAAATGTAAACTCTGGTTGATTCTATTTATATTCAAGTTGCATATCTACATAAATCATATGTTCATGCAATTTGTGGCAATACAGGAGAATCAAATTTTCTTTTCCTCCGTGCAGTATGTTTACTTGCTCGTGGTATTTACGTAATATTTTGAGACTATAAATGTTGATCACCTTCTTTTATATCCATTCAAATGAAATGTCATCTTTTAGTCTGGGACTTGTAGAAAGTCTAATGTTCATATGTTTAAGACTCTTCTATTGTGTTTGTATGTATGTATATTTACACACACACACACACACACACACACACACACACACACACACTATTATTTAGAGTAGTTTTTGGTTCCCAGCAAAATTGGGCAGAAGTTACTAAGATTTCCCACATACCCCCTGTGTCCACATGTGCATAGCCTCCTCCATTATCAACATCCCCCACCAGAGTGGTGCATTTGTTATAAATGATGAAACAACATTGACACATCTTATCACCCATAGTCCATAGTTTACATTACGGTCCACTCTTGGTGTCTTATAGTTTATGGGTTTGACAAATGTATAATGGCATGTATTCACCATTACAGTATCATACAGAATAGTTTTGCTGTCCTAAAAATCCCCTGTGACTTCACCTATTCATCTCTCCCTCCCCTCAAACTCCTGGCAACCATTGGTCTTTTTACTGTGTTCATAGTTTTGCCTTTTCCAGAATGTTGCATAGTTGGAGTCATGCAATATGTAGCCTTTACAGACTGGCTTCTTTCACTCAGTGATCTGCCCTTATACTATAGTCAGGCCCATATGGCTGAAGTTCATTAGCACCATCAAGGAATAGTCAGCCACTTCAGTTGCACATGTGTCCATGGAAGGAGAATCGTTAGATCCGTTTTTCGCTAAACAAAGCAAAGATTCAGGGCTGTTAACTCAGCATTCATTGAGAGCCAACAGCTCGAGTAAAACATAATCCGAGGACCCCTGCTTCTGGTGAGTGAGTTGTGGATGCCATTTCTTCCCAAAGCTGTGTGTTGACCTTACACTGTGATTGATAGCATGTGAGCACACACACCACTCTGAATCGCTGTTAACCAGCTGCATGTTGTATTCACAGCTGAAGAAGGAAAGAGTGATTTCTCTACCTTAGACAAGAGCTCTCCACATAATGCATGCTCAGGTAATGCGGATGCAAGAAAATGACTCAACTGTAATCATTTGATTCAAACTCCTTACAAAATTAACTCATGATTTCGTTTTCTTTCCCCTCCTCTGATGGGCGGATAGATGAACTAGTGAACATGACACCCGAGGAAGGTGGTAAGATTTTTGCATTTCTTTTGGCTTATAATGTGTTTCATTTTTTTAATAGCGGTTTCACATGCAGGGAAATGTAATGTTTATCTTTTGAATAGGTGACTGTCATTTGTCTTCATAAATGAACTTTAATATGCTCAAGCACATGTTAGTAAGTGGACTCTGTCATCCTTAATATAATTAATTTCAAGATGTCAAAGTGACTAAAGCTAAAAGTTAGGATGTCAAAGATTATGGGTTGTAGTGGAGAAAACGTGACTTTCAGAATCAGAGAGGCCTGGATTTGAACACTGGTACACCATAAATGATCTGTATGGCCTTCAATCATTTGCTTCATGCTTAAACTCTCTTAACCTCAGTTGCTCTCATTTGTAAAATGGAGCCAGTAGAGAGAGTCCTGGTGGGTTGTTGTCAAGACTGGAGATCATGTATGAAAGGGTCTTTCATGAGCTCGGACAGAGGGACACTCTTCAAATGGTAAGCAGTCGCCACAGTAGGACTGGAAATGTTCTGAAGGTGTACTGTGTTGCATATCCATTGAACCTTTGTCACATTCAGAGAGTTTGCTAGCTAGGTCCCACACCCAAGTTACCAAGCCTAAAAGCATTTACTGAGTAACCATCCAAAAGAGAATTCAGAACCATGGATTTGTATGAGACGTGCATAGCCTTAAGTAATTCTAAGAAGTTGAGTGTGCACAACCCGGTCCTAACAATTGCTCCCCATCCTCCCAAGGGTTTACTTCTAATGATTGACCAGGAGTCCAGAGGACCCCCGAGATTCTGAACCAGGCTCTAGAGCAGCCCTGTCCTTGCTGCGGGCACATGGTCTACCCTGGTCTTTCAGTTTTCTTACAGGACTAGAAAGGTCATTCTACAGACTCCAGTTAACGGGAGCCACTAACTTTCTTGACTCATTCTAAGTGTGCTTTGGATTTAATTCACAGACTGTGAGAGGAAGAAAATCTAGAAAACAGAGGGCATTGGTTAATGTTTTGTTTTGTTTTGTTTTCAGAAATGGAAAAGTGGCAGAACTCTGACATTAAGTTTCTAGGGTTTAAGGATATAAACCTGAGGGCAGAAACCTGCTTTCCTCTTTTTCCAGGCAACATACTGTGCAGTATATTATGAATGTCCGTGTTTATCTTATCAGAATGACTACTGATTGAGGTCATGCCAGTTAATAAAGTAATAAGCAAGTAATTAATGCAGATGGCCATACATGGCCCCATTTTCATGAAAATGTTTCCTTCTTGGCTAAGGGTAGAATATTTTGATGATGGAGTAAAGGTTTTGTAATAAATTATTTTTTGGAGGGGGAAATATTTCAGTCTTTCAAAGGTGAGATAAAGGCTATAGCAAGCACTAGGTGCCCATCACCTAGTTTTCACAAATCTTAATATTTAATAAATATGTTTATAATCATACATATGCTTTAACCTATTTTGATAGGAAGATTGTTATTTCTCCTATTTCCAACCTCTTGTGTACATAATTTGGTCTTTGATTTTATTATCTCCTATTTAATTTAATTATTTTAAAAAAACTATTTTTGAATAAGTGGTGTATTCACATTGGTACAAAAATTGATAATAGAATATACAAGTAAAAAACTCTCACTCCCATTCCTGTTCCCCATTCTCCCCTCTCTTCCAATATTCCCATCCCCCAGTGTACCTTCCAGCATGTTTTACATAGACACAAGCAAATATGAGTCTATATTCTCATGTTTCTCCCTTCTTACCAAAAAAAAGGGGATTTTGGTTTGGGATTGGACATTTTTACTTAGTAATGGTAGGACCCTCACCCAGTCACCATGCATTTCTTCACAGAATTAAACCAGAAATGCTGCTGTCTGTGACACATGCTGACTTTCATAAGCTTCCTCCAAAGCGTGTGCCAGGATACATTGAAATAAGGATATCTTTCTACTTTTCTAAAACAACTGTGATCTCATTGGTTTATAGTTACAATCTTTGTTTCACAGAATAGCAGCTCATATCCTTTATTTATTTATTTATTTTTTGCACTCAGTTTAACTCTAAAGATAGAGAGATGAAAGTGTTCTATCTCCCAAATGTGTATTTTTTTTTCAGGCAGAAAAAAAAAATTGATTTACAAATTTTCTCTGTGAAATACATTGTCACATGATTTCTCTTTCCCCTTTATCTCTGCCAACCCACAAAGCCCTTCTTTAGTCACAAGCCATGCTTTCCCACTATCTACCTCTTCTGCCTTGGCAATCCCCAGGGTAGCATCAGCTTAAGCATGAACATGGCCACGAGTATACAAATATTCTCTCAGTGCACAGAGAACTTGGGATGGCTGAAGGAAGGGACACTCTGTTAATTACTTGACATGCAAATGTGTGCCCTTCGGAAAATTGCCAGAAGGTCCGGATCCTGAATTAAAACACTGATAATAATATGCAGGACATTAAACCATCAAGAAATTAAAAGAGCTTAATCCAGGGATGGCTGACTTTAGAGGACTTAGGGGCTGTAAGCTCTGGTGCCCTGCTGCCTGGGGGCCGGTTCCCTCTCAGGGTAATTCTGTGAGACCAGTCATGGCCAAGCTGTGGAATAATGTCACCAAAAAGCAGACTGCTCCTGACAACAGCAAGGAGACAATTCTCCCGGAGCCATTGCCGGGGAAATCGCGCTGATTCGGCATCAGAGAGAAAGTGTTTTCTTCTATCAATAGGTAGTGTTATGGAACATGAATCTTTGGCCAGTTTATAAAAAGGGTTTAAGCTGAAAACAGAAACCAAACGACATTCTGAGATACTTGAAAGCGGCTGTGACTTCACCTTGTGACCACATGTAACAATCCCAACCTCAGTGCACACGTTGCAACGTGTAGAAGTCTTTGCGTTCCTCTAAGCTGGGCCAAGAAAAAGAACCATCAGGTAACTGAACAGAAAGGAGTGGCTGAAGCAAGAGAGTTAGATGAATTCAGCTCACCTAAATCTCATCACTCAGCCTCACCCAAAAGATCCCTCTCCAGACAGGACTCACTGAACCAATGTTTAACAAGGTTAATTGTCCATGCTGCAATTTAAATGTTTGTCTTCTGCGACTTCCTTGGTTACTACATCCAGACGTAATGACAACAACTGAGAAGTTCATTCAGTAGCTCCCATAGGCCTGGGTGAGACCCTTTCGTCCACAGCAAGAACACATGTTTCTGGCTCTGGGCCCAGGTCCTCCTGAGTCATTCAAACCTTCTCCCACAGTTCTCCATAAATAACTGACCAGGAATCCGATTGCTTCCTCACACGAAATGTGGCCGATACTGAGTTGTTATCTTTCCTCATAAATCCCTTCTCCCTGCCTCCCTCAGCGTCCTCGGATGAACTGCTATAAAATCATGGTGCGCTGTTAAAACCAGTACTGTTCTTACTTGATTGTGTGTAGTCTGTAGGATGCTGTGGATATTTACTCATCCTGGTGTTGAGTTTGTCAGTAAGATTGCTTGCTTGTTAAGATCTAATGCTAACTGGAGGAGCAGGCTGGAATCCTCCAAAAGTCCTTTCTGAGTGCCCGCTCAGGTCTAGCCCCATTGGGTTGTGTGTTGTTGTTGTTTTGTTTTGTTTGTTTTGGGGGGAGTGCTTTTTGTTTGTTTGTTGTATGTCTGTGTTTCCAAGATAGTGGGTTTTTCCCCAAATGTTCTTATCATCTATGACTTTTTCACCAGAAGGGAGTTTTTAGAAGTATTCTTGAATTCCATACAAGTACAATTTGGGACCAGAGCTTTTTACGATGAAGAATATGTTTCTTGTTAGACATTTTTGGGAGGTAATTTCCTACCCATCTTTCCCCCTGTACTCTCACTTGGGTGGTATGAGGATGGTGTTGGTGTTTGGGGGTTCACGTGTGTGTTGCAAGCGTGCAGCCTTTGCCGTTAGTCATAGCGCTGAGAGTGGGGACCAGGGAGAAAACCAGAGAACAGTCTTCCTGTTTCACACACAGATGAAGGTACCTTGGGTGACATTTTTCTGTTTTCCTGTGCTCTCGTTTTCGGTCTGTGTAGTTGTTTCCATCTTCTGTGTTTCTAGTTTATGCTGAGGTCATGAAACTCAGTATGATTTCAAAAATATTCCCTGAGGGGGCTGCCTCCACTTTCCCACATTAGCTCTCTGTCGCCCACACTCTGTCTGAACTTGAGAGAGCTTCCTCTGTATGTCAGTTTTCACTCTTTGAAAAACTCCTTGGGCCAGAATCCGTCAGAGCTCACTGGTTCGGGATCAGTTTTCCGAAGGAATGTTTTCCCAGGGGCGTAGGGTTTTTATTTTTGAACGCTTGGGCAGCGCGGGGTGGACATGCTGACCGATTCTGCCATCCTGGCCATTTTGCCACGGCACCTGCAACCAAGAGCTCTGTGGGGCGGCCAGTGGAGTCATCTGACCTTAGAAACCCTTAAAACGACCAAAGCTTATGTACTAGTTTATATATGAGATCCTCCACAGGCTCCGAAGTGAAAGCTGTGCTGAGAAAACATGAGTCTCCAGCCAGATAATGTGTACGTAATAGATTACATGGCCTTGTACAGTGAGCTAGAGGAGACGACCTCTAAGATCCCTTTCAGTTGAGTGTGATTCTTCTCTTGGGCATCTCATTGGGAGAAAACAGCAGGTTTCCAGGCAGAAAAGCAGGGAGGCACAGTTGAAAAATGGCAGCATTTTGTCAAATCATAGGCTTCCCAGAAGGCAGTGTTACTTAAAGGGCTGAGTTAGAGCTTGACCATAGTGGTTCTAAAATCACTATAACGAGTGTTTCTTTACTCAGTAGGCAGAGGGAGCTATTGAAGGTGGGTGTTTTTTAGAAATATATTTTTATTGATTTCAGAGTGGAAGGGAGAGGGAGAGAGAGATAGAAACATCAATGATGAGAGAGAATCATTGATTGGCTGCCCCCTGCACACCCCACACCGGAGATCAAGCCCGAAACCCGGGCATATGCCCTGACGGGAATCAAACCGTGACCTCCTGGTTCATAGGTCGCCACTCAACCATTGAGCCACGCTGGCCTGGCACCATTGAAGGTTTTGAGTAAGGGATAATAATCTCACAACTGAATTGAAAAAAGGTATAAGGGGAGGGTGCCTTTTCTGGAGAGTGCCAGCAAGCTGGCCAATGGGCAAACCCTGAAGGGTCCCCAAGTCAGGAGTGTGTCATCAGAGTTCCAAAAACCCTTGGAATTGTACATGGAGATTTGAGAATCTTCCCAGATGAGATTGGAACCATGATAATAAGTGAGACCTTCTTTAGAGAACTAGGGAAGGAAGATGATGGCTTGGAGTAGCATCTGGGGACTTGACACCTGAGAGCTCAACCGCCTCTGTTCATCCTTAAAGACAAGAGCAGGATAGGATGGCATAGCTCAGGAGCAGTCTTTCTCGTCTACTGGTAGCAACTGTGACTTGGGCTGTATAGCTCTTACCAAGGCTTCTTTCAAAGACCTTGTCATACCTCTGTGTGTTTCCCTGTGTGTTCTCACAGTTGAGTCGAATTACTTCCGATGAAAAGGAGATCGTGATTCTTAAGAGCCAGCTGACTAGTGTTATTTTTCAAGTCTTGACTTGTCTGGTTACAGACCCAAACCTGTCCTTTTCTGCTTGTAATTAAGTTTTTCTTACAAGTATGCATAGTAATCTCAAGCATCTTAATTATCAGGGCAATAATTGGGAGGCTTTCTTGTTTTCTGGTTCAAGTCAGTGCCAGTTTCATTGCTCTGAGTTAAGTAATAAGTTCTCTTAAAAGAGCAAACGTTCTGCTTCAGTTGTTAAAAAACCAGGACACCAAGTCATAGGCCAAATTCCATGGTAGGCCTCAAACTCTACTTTGAAATAGCTCTAGACAATATCATTCTCACCACGGGTCCTTTTCTCACTTCTGTCACTGAGGGTGAGTTTGATTGGATACAATATTAGTCAGGAGTCTTTTGGTTGGAAGTAATGGTACCCTTTTCTAAATAGTTTAGCTTTAAAATTAAAAAGGAAAGAAAAGGAAAGAATGTATAGGGTACTGAGGACACGCAGTGGTGGGTTGGCTTCAAGCAAGGCTGGATCCAGGGGCTTAGACAGTGTTGTCAGCATTCTCTCTCCAACTTCCGATGCTGTTTCTATGCTTGGCTCCATCACAGCTGGGGCCTCAACACTGCATCTTTAGAACTTGGAATCCTAAAGACAGAGAGAACCTCTTCCCTCCTCCTTCCATATACCAACCCAGGGAAGCCTCTGGCATGTACCCACCCCTGAGCCGGTCACCAAGGCCTGCAAAATGCGGGACTCTGGCCAGCCTATGTCACACGCCCACTTGGATGAGGCAGAATGACACATCTTACGTGATGTCTCACTAGGATCACGTTGGAGAAGGTGTTTCCCCAAAGGGAAAACAAGAAAAGGAGGAAAGGGATACTGAGTTAGCCAAACTCAAGAAGTCCACTCTATATACCATCCATCACACAAACCCTAAACAGTAAACACAAAGATAGAGCTTTTTCAGTCTGTGGTTATTTCTGGAAGGCTCAAAGTTTATTATTTGTTGTCGCCGATGTTCATTATGATCTGCCCTGGATTGATATCTAGATGCAAGCAGGCACGCCTTCTCCAGGGTGTGACTTAGTGGAGGCTGTAAAGTGACTTCAGGAGGAACACCCATCATTCCCAATGTTCATGTAAAGTCATCTGTCCCTCTAGGCACACAAAGATTTGAATGGGTTTCATTGACACGGGTTCGGTTTAGCAATCATCTGCTTTCAGTTGGGCCAGAAAGTAAACCATGCGAAAAGGTTTGGACATTTCACCCCAACTGAAAGTTGGAAGTAGAGATATTTGTGAAGTTACATGTAAAAAGAGAGAGGCTGACAGAGCAGGGGAGGGCAGATGCATAGATGCTGTTGACAGACACGCCTTGTCACCCCACGTTCCTGCCTTTCCTTTCCTCGTAGAGATGGGCTGTCTCACCTCACATGCCCTGCCTTTCCCACCACACACAGGCTCAGTGTCCTGCATCATCCGGTTACATTTCCCCATCTTCTCACCACCACACCTACAGGCTACATCTCGGTGCCGATTTCTATGATTACGCAAACAATAAGAAGGTTTAAATTAGTCAGATGTCCAACTAAAGTGATGTTTTGCTGCTATTTATAAACCACAGTGATAAGAGAGTGACTGGACTCCTCCCCTCCTTGACTTACAGCCAGTCTGCTCAGCACACCAAAAATCCCCTTAATCTGCAGATCTTTATAGAAACTGTGGTTGAAAATAATCCAGTAAAGCTAACAGAGATAAGCTTTATTAAAAAAAAAAAGCCTTCACTTAGTAATTATCTCATGTATTTGTGGAAAACCTACTAAACTCACTTAATATGACATATCAGAATTGCAGTGTAGCTCAGAGAAAGTATAAATTGTGATTGTTCCTTCACTTCCTGACTCTCTTCAGTTCCCAGGTGGCAATTAACGACCACAACAAAGCTGCAGTTGATGAAACCATCAGCCCTCGGTTTTCAAAAATATGTAGAACACTCAATGAAAGATCTTGTTGCAGGATTTCTGATAAATGCCCCGTTCTACTTGTGTTCGCTGTGTGGTATTTTGTCAGTGTTCATACTAGTATTGTAAGAATGGCTCTCTTAAGTCCTCCTTCGGCCTGGGCAGTGAAGTTTAAGGTATATTTCTTTTTGGTCCTCATGATCATACTCCGAGGCAGGCATTATTAATATTGTAATTGTACAGATGGAAAAAATAGAGGCCCAGGGGTTTTGTAAGGGTCTTGCTGCAGTCACACAGCAGGCAAAAGGTGGTCCAGGCTCCCTCGGGTCCCGTGCTCATTCCAACCCTCCAAGGCTGTGTCTCTGGCCTAAGAGCTCATCCTTTAGGTCAGGGATGGGGAACCTTGTTTTTGCCAAGGGCCGTTTGGATATTTATAACATCATGCCCTTAATATGATCCACTTGTAAATTTATGTTGGTATGGAAAAAGCTCCTAGATTTATTGAATTTTGAGTCCTGCCTGCAGTTGCCTGGGCAGGACCAGACCAAATGATTTTGTGGGCCTTGTATGGCCCATGGGCTGGATGTCCCCCACCCTTGCTCTAGGTGGTTCCATGGTTTGTCCTGTTTTCCTGTCAACCTTTCATCGACGCCCTCAGGCAAACCAGAGCCACCTTTTCTTTGCTTTATGCAGTTGGGTTGCAGCAAAGGAGAGAGGAAGCGAGGATGCCTTTCCTGGTCATTCTTGGACTTTCCATGGCTTCCCGGGCCAGGCAGGGTGTGGGGAGGGTCCTCTCCCATCCTGATGGAGGGCAGGCTGCCACATGTCATGCAGGCTGTGGATTTAGGCTTGTGGGGGAAGATTCGGGAAGCTGTATAAACAAGGAGTATATGTACAACATGCCTCCAATCCTGGCTTTGTTTCATATCTGAGAAATGTCTTGGTGGTAGATTTGCTTTTTATATGAAGGTAAAACCAAAACCTTAGAATTTTTGTGGAAACAATTTCAATCAATTCTAATGATGCTCAAAAATTAGACTTGCTTTGAAGGTAAGGGAATGAGGGAGAAAGTTAATTCTGAAATGCCTTCAAAGAAGCTATAATGGGGTTGATTTATATTTTGATTAATGTTTTCTAACTCTAGCCATTGCCCAATCTGTCCCATCCCAGCCCCTACTGCATTTACTGCCCCCAAGGGCTTGGCCCTCCGTGCTGATGAGTTTTGTGCTGTTTCTTTGCTCAGCTTGCCTGGGCCCGATGGCTGGGAATCTGGAACCTGAAGGTGCTGACAAAGATGACATGCTGCTGCTGAGTGAGATCTTCAATGCATCCTCCCTGGACGAGGGCGAATTCAGCAAGGAGTGGGCTGCTGTGTTTGGAGACGGTCAGCTGAAGGAGCCAGGACCCACCATGACCCCAGGAGAGCCAGACCTCAAGCCCCAGGCAGGCTCAGGATTCCTTCCTTCACAGCTTTTAGACCAAAATATGAAAGACTTAAAGGCCTCGCTGCAAGGTATGTACTACAGGGGTTGAAATGTGGGGTTTTTGTTTGTTTATTTTTTGTTGTTTTTTGGTTAATTCTCACCTGAGGCTATTTTTCCATTGATTTTTAAAGAGATTGTAAGGGAGGGGGAAAGACAGAGAGAGAAACTTCTAGTGAGAGAGATACATCAATTGGTTGCCTCCTGCACGCATCCCAACCAAGGCCAGGGATCCAGCCTGCAACCGAGGTACATGCCCTTGACTGGAATCAAACCCGAGACCCTTCAGCCAAGGGCCTATGCTTATCCACTGAACCAAACCAGCTAGGGCTGTTTGTTCATTCTTTGTTTTGTTTTGTTTTTCATCCAAAGGCTTATTTCTTGCTTCATCTTTTTTTTTCCTCTGAGTTTTCTGATTTTTGTTTCCTATCTAGTGTCTTTTTGGTTTGTTTCTTAACTTTTATCAGTTTATCTCCAGGGACTTTTCAGCTGAAATCTTAGAATCACATTCTAGCCGTAAGATATGTTGCAGGGTTTAAAATCTATTCCTTCTCACAATTTCTTCCTTTGTTAATATTTGTTATTCATACAGGATGAGCAGAGTGGTTCTCAATCTCATTGCCTTTTTGGTTTTAGACACATTCCTGGCGTACCTTCACAGCCATGGCCCCGTTGGCTTGGCCATCCCTCCCCGGCCATCACCCTCCTGAGTGCCCTTGTGTACTCTCACGAGACAAAGTTCTCCACATCCCCAACTGAGTGCCAACTGACATGACACTGGGCTTCTTAACTCTTCACACTAAGTTTTATCTTGCTCTTGCTCTCTTCCGATCACGGCCCACCCCTACCCTGAGTGTGCTCTCAGCTCAGCAGTTTCACTCCTGCCTGAAGCAATGGCCCAACAGTCCCATGTAGCCCCAGTGACAGCAGGAACCATTTCCACCCTCATCAGAGTGGTCAGAAGCATTGGTGAGGGGTCAGGGCACACCAGGGCGTGCCAGCAGCCTGCACACTGGTTGAGAACAGCTGGCCTGGAAGCCACATTGATTTGATGAGGCAAAAACTAAGACACAGGTTGAAATTTCAATTTTTATGTTTGAGTTTCTAATCAAATAGAGCTTGGGAAGGGAACCATTTTCTAGTATTTCAATGCATGATTCTCCTTTCGTACTGCTTTAATTATAAGACAGTATTAAGAAATTCTCAAATTGTTTTGGATTTTCCATGAATTTAGGCTAGCTCCTTAATAAACAACTTGTTTATCTGGCACTTAAAGCTGAGAACAAACGGCAGAGCTGGGATGATTAAGTAATTATGGGCTATTAAAGAAACCTCAGGTCGTTGGAGATGAGATCACGGACACAACAAGAGTTGGTGGGCAAGACAAAAAAGTCCTCCTTCTTCTCTATGAAACCCATCCTCCCTTTTATCTTCCTTTGTGAGTCCTGTTGGGTAGCCATCTCATTTCTTTTCAGAAATGGAGTTAGAGATAGGAAGGAGACATGAAATCCAAAAATACGTTCCTGCCCTGGGTTTCACCTCTGGTTTCACCGCCTCTTGCACGGAGCTCCAGATAAGCAAGGCCAGCCACGACTGAGCCTCACCCCACCCACCTGCGGTGGAGGTCTGACAAGCTGTGGGGGAGTCGGAAGGCCGAGCTGGCATCCACAACTCCGATCTCTCATCCAGCCACGCTGCAGGATGAACCCCACTCAAACCCCCTGCTTTGGAGGCACCAGCGTCCCTGCTGCCATCTGAGCCCCTTGTTGGCAGTGCCCCCACTTGGCCAGGGAGGCTGTGCCCCACTCTGACGCCTACACATCAGACTCCACGCCCTCTTCCTGAGCAGGCAGAGCGAGGCCCCAGCCCAGCGCCCGTGAAGGGGCCCCAGCACTGGGCCCTAGAGCAATGACAAGAACAGAGGCCCAGGCCTTTGCACGTCAGCCCTGCCCCAAGTCCAAGGGAAAGACACAAAACCACACCAGGGTCTAAGGACAGAGGTGTTCTGACCGCAAGAGAGAAAGGCGAGCTCTCCCATGGAAAGGGAAAGAGGTCTTACAGGGCGGCCATTTATTTCTCAGCCAAACCAAGTCTCCCTTGGGGCCACCGCCCTACTAGCACTTTGGCAAGTTTCTCATTCATTCAGCAAATATGTACGGGGTCCTTCTGAGTGCCAGGCACTGGGGATTCGTCTGAGAACTCAAAAGACAAGCTGTCTGCCTCCCTGGAATTCACCTTCTAGTGGAGAGAAGATGATGAACAGAATAAAGAAGCAAATAACACTGTAGGTTAGAAACTGATCAATGTTATGGAGGAAAGAAAAAGTATGGTTTTGGTAGTCCTAAAAAAAAAAGAGAGAGAGAGAGAAAGTAAGAAAAAGTAGAGGCAGGGGATAGGGAGTGTTGCGGGGCTGCAGGGCAGGCTGCAGAATGAAAGGATTCATATTGAGAAGATGAGACCGAACCAAGACTTGCAGAAGGTGAGAGAATGAGCCATGTGGAGATCTGGACAGAGGGACTCCCCGTGCCGATGCCGAAGGCAAGGATGAGCCCACCCCTCGCCAGAGCTCCTGGGCTGTGGCCATCAGCCCCACCCGGGTGTTTGCATGCACCACACACACTGGTGCAGTTACATTCACGGTAGAGAGCTACTCTGCAGGGTGTTATTTTGGCCGGCAATATTCCTGGCTGATTTATATTTTCCCTTATGTAAGTAGAGGAGGCAGGATTGCTCCAATAAAATTTTATGTGTTTCCTGCAAATGGGTAGCACAGTTGACATATCAAAGGGATGGAGAGCTCTAGGATAGTCATTTGTTCACAGAGCTCTTGGTGCTGCCGCCCCCGCCCTCACCACCCTCTCCTGACACAGTTCCTCTGAGATGGGAGTCTTTCTAGCCACACCTTCGTGTTAAAAAAAAAACAAAAACGCCTCGGCCAACTAACACCACGTAGAGAACAGTTGATGGCAATTAGAGGAATATTAGCAGCACGGAGTTATCTTCCAATAGAAATCTTCCTGGCAGAGGCTGAGAGGGTCCAGACCTGGCTTGGCATTCCGTCCATCATGACCCTCACTGCACCGTCCCCTAAACAATTCCCTACGAGATGCGTGTGAGGGGGAAATTGCAGATGAGCTTTGCATTTGTCTTTAAAATTTTAAAACAATATGTAATGGCTGCCATGGCCACACCACTGTCCCCCTCCGTGCACAGAGTGGGACTGTTGGCCGGATGCTTCATAGCAGTTCTGAGCAGAGGATGCAATGGCAGACTGGCTGATGTCCTGCTTCACCCCATGGGACAAGGGGAATTCTGACGCCCTGTGTCCTGGTGACAGTTCTGAGATAGGCTGTCTCCATGCTCTTAGTCCCCAAAGAGGGGGTGTCTTTAGGCTCTTCCTCCTTCATGTCCTCTGATGCAGAGAAGCCCCCAACTCCATCGATCCTAGCTGTGGCCTGTGTGGGTCATGAGGTGGACCACATTCACAAATCCAGTGTTTTGTGAAGGAATCCAGGTAGGAGGCATCTGTGGTCTTATGGAAGGAAGCCGCCGTGACAGTCCGTTCGATGAGAGGCTTGAAACTCGGAGTTGTCTCTGTGGTACCTTTAAAATCTGACTTGACACACGGACACTTTATTATGTCCGGAAGCTGGACTTACAGGGAACAGGCCCGTTCTATAAAGAATCGGCAGCTCCGTCCTGCCTGCCTCCTTTAGGAATGTGGTCCATTGAATGCTCTGGAAACTACGATGCTGGGAACCGGCCGCTTCCTGCCAGTGATCTCTGCAGTCATTTTACAACATGAGTGCTGGGTGTGACTTTGAAACGGGAAGAGCGATCTCGCTGCGTTCCCCACTGTAGCGCACAGCGTGCGGACGCCAGCGAGGCTGCCCTCCATGCCTCTCCCCCGGCTTTCCTCCCCATCAGTCGGGTTCTCTCCGGAAGCATCAGCCTCCTGAACCCAGATTGCTTGACAGGATCGAGGAGCTTAAAACCTGGCGAGAAAGTGGGGCCCCGAGGCGGCCCCCTCTGTTTCCCAGGAGGGCCTGTCTCCTGGTCCCAGCTCTGATTCTCACGGAGATGGGGACCCTGGCAGCCTCCTTGGAGACCATCTGTGCCAGCGCTTCCCAAACGTACACGTGCTTCACGGTCACGGGGGGGCGGGGGGGGGGGGAAGGGCGCTCGTTAGAACCGATTCCTGGGCTCCCCGCCAGGGATTCCCATGCAGGAGGTCAGGTGGGCGCCGGAAGCGTGCATTTCTAACCCGCTCCCAGGTGCTGCAGGCTGCTGGTGTGGGCGCCGCGGGTGAGAACCCGGCATCCGGGCCAGGCCCAGGGGTGCTGGGGAGGGTCCAGGCCCTGCTGAGCACCGATGGGCCTTGGTGTCCAGGAGAAAAGCAGAGGGAAGGGGTAGCCTTTACCCAGTTAGCTTCCACCTCGTTCGGCTTTGTCTGGCACTCAGTGGAACCGCGGTTTTAACGTTCCACATTTCCACTGTTTGATGTGATTTGGGTTTAGAAGCAAAATGCTTGAGGGGCAAGTTTCTAGGAATCAGAGAGGTTATGTTACTCCTGGATGACGCCAAATAGTGTTCATTTTTTAAAAACCGCTTTATTGAACTGTAATTTACATACTATAAAATTCACCCACGGTACAGGGATGGTTCGTGGGATTCTGGTAAATTTATATTATGCAGCCGTCACCAGAGTCCAGAAAATTCCCTCAAAATCTGGTTGCTTTTGATGTAATATCTGGAATCATGCATGATCCCAGATATTATATTCTCCTTTTTTTTTTTCTGGCTTAATGCCTCATTCATAATTCCCTTTGTCAGATCTACCGAGGAGGAATCAAACGTGTGTCTCCATGTAACTGGCTGCTCCCTTAAGATTGGGTGGAAACAGCAAGATAGGAAAGGCCACTGAGGGTGGCTGTCTTTATCTGAAAATGCCATCGCCACCACCAAACAAGGCATTTACTGAGGCTGCTCAGGAAGAGCCAGGTTTCTTCGTTGTCAGAAGAGGGCCTTGCAAGCTCTTGAGCTCTGTTCTCCTTTGAGACAGGCCCCGAGAACATCTGCTCCTCTGGGGATCTCGTCAGCACTTGCAGCTCCCTCTCCCTCTGGTCAGCACCCACTTTCCCTGGGTTGACCACAGGGAGTTACGCGGAGTGTCTGTTACCATCACAAAGCATTCCCAGGATGCTCTTGGAGGTGATGTGTAAATAGTTGCATCTGGTTTTCCCTCCGACAGTGGAGGCCTGGGGACTGTGAGGCCTGCCCCAAAGTACAGGCACCCGGTGCCTCCTGCAGGGCCACGCCCACTCTCTTGGGGCCTTCGGAGGCCTTTGCAGAGGTTAAGAGGAAGGGGAAGTGAGTCTGAAGTGTATTTACTGGGGCACTTTAAGATATCTTGATATTCTCTATCAAGCATCGACTAATCGCCTAAATCAGTCTTGCTCCATACAGTTTCCTTGTGTGACCTCCTACATGACAAAAGAAAGTTACTCCCTTTTTTTTTTTTCAGTTGTTCCCCACCCCCAACCAGACCATCTTGAGATGTCTCAAGCCTCAGTTCATCATATCAAAATAAACCAAGTGCCTTGAGGGCTAGCTGCACATGGAATTCAGTTAATGTCACACAGTAATACTTGCCTGTTACCAGCTAGCCTTGCTGACAGTAGCTTTAGCTCTCTAGTAGATACATTGATTATCTCCTGTTTATGGTGGTCTAATCCCACCAGTTCTCCCCCATCGCTCTAATATAACCACTTGTAGCAACGTGCCCTGCCCACGGTTTTTGAGACTCCTTTTAGCCAGATGGCAAGCACATTCCTAGCTGCTCTTAGCTAGAAGGATCACCTGTCAGAGACATTTTCTTTGTGCTTTTGATACTCCCACCTGTTGGAGAAGGAAGAAAGGACGGGTCACCCAAGCCAGTGAACTTCCATTCTCATGCGGGATGGTTTAGATAAAGCAGAGCCCCCGACTTCTCTAGAAATCACTTGCATCAGTCCCTCTTTTGAAAGAGTTCTCCTCATCTGGGAAATAATTTGGCTCTATAATTGTGGTCTTCAGGAAGTGGGAGCAGGTGGTTTGGGAAGAGAGCCGCTGAAGAGACTACTCCGGTGAGGCCGAAGAGGGTGGGGACGATTCAGAGCCCAGAGGGAGACGGGGCGGCATATGGAAGGCCTCCTTCCCTGCCTGATGGGAGGGGATGGAAGAAGGCAGTGACCCTGAGCGTCCAGGCCTGGACTCCAACTCCCTTCTGGGCCTGGGGCTTTGAAGTCTGGAAAGTGGCCCCCGTATTTCTCTTGACCCAGCGGATTGGGAACAACTCCTGGAAGACTTCTCACTTCCTCAGCCATGCAGTCCGATTTCAGAAATAGCTGATATCTCCTGCTAATGGTGAAGCAGCCGGTCTGAGGTCTTAGGCGACTCTGTGGGCTGTGGACAGCCGCCGGGGTGGGGCTTACCCAAGAGCTCGTTCTTTTCTGAGCGTCAGGCCAGGGTTGAGAAATTGATTCAGCCAATGAGCAGAGGGACCTGGAATTCCCTCACGGGTTTTAGAGGTGAAGGGCAGTGGGCTTTGTCTGGGTGAGCAGCCACCCTTCTCACAGTGAGCCCGGGCCCCCACAGGCAGCCTAGGGGAGGTGGGCGTTTGGAAGGTGGTGTGCTGACCTCTCCTCTTCTCTCCCCAGAGCCCGCCAAGGCTGCCTCGGACCTGACTGCCTGGTTCAGCCTCTTTGCTGACCTCGACCCCTTGTCAAATCCTGACGCCGTGGGGAAAACCGATAAAGAACATGAATTGCTCAACGCATGAGTCTGCAGCCTCGGCAGGGAGCCCGCTGCGCTCCTCGGCAGCACCCCTGGGGGCTCGCAGGCGGATCCCGTGATCAGTACTCGGTTTTACTATTTCCGTGCCATTTTAATAAAGCGAAAGGGTCAAAGGCCCAGTTTCTATTGGTATGATTATTTACTCTTATTTGGTCTAAAGGGATGCAGTGTATTCTCTGTGTGGACCAAACCATACAGGATTGTCTAGGAGCGGCTCCCAGGCTGGCCGCTCTCCTGCCAAAATCTGCCTGGTGGCTGCTGATGTGTCACTGGGCTACGGTGAAGTCCAGGTTCAAATCGTAAACCTCTGTGTCAGGTTTATGCAATGTGTCTACAGACTCGAGGCAGCGGGAGGGCAGCGAAGCCTAAATGCCGCCTGCTGCACCCCTGCCTGTCTCCCGTGGAGGGGGGCTGCAGGGAGACGCCTTCACTGCCCAGCCACC
>NW_005871063.1:6164047-6256162 GCF_000147115.1 Myotis lucifugus | reverse complement strand
CACCCAACCCCGAAAGCTCGGGATGCAGCTCCGCCAACCCAGACACATCCTGGCCCTTTCCCGATGGCCACGTGGGTCCCTGGGCAGAGGATGGCTGCATGACCCGTCCATGGAAACCAGCCGTGTCTGCCATGCCAGTGTCTCCTTCTGTCCTTTCCACGGCCGCAATTCAAAAAGCATGTATCTCTGCCGTCCCTGTGACATGAACTGTTGTTTTTTAATTAAATGGAAACGATATTTGACACGCAAAGTCAAGTTAATAAATGAATCTGTGGTGGGGACACAGTGGGGAGCTGCGTGGGGGGAGGGACAGGAGAGAGGGAGGAGGAGGGGTCACACCTGTGGGAAGCTGCTGACCTGGCCCTGCCTTCCCTCAGCCCAGAGGCCGGAGGAGGACCTGCACTGCTGTTGGCTCAGGCAGGGGTGGGAGTGACAGTTTGCAGATGGGAACATAAGCAGAGTAGACATCCCACAGTGATGGAGACCCCCCCCCCCCAGCCAGTGCCCTGCCCCTCCCTTGTCCCCGGTGGCATGCTAAGGAAGAGGCTACCCGTCCACAGAGGCCTGTATACAGCCCTTTCAGTGGGGCAGTGGCCCCGAGTGGGGGTAGAATGGATGATTAGCTGGGAAATGGTTCTAAGTGCTCAGCTGGGGCAGGGGGTGCTCTTCTGCTCTCATTGTGGCCTTAGTCCCCAGCTCTGCAAGGGTCTCCCCCAAACCCACAGGAACACTGGGCTCCCCGCTGCCTGTGTGTGCCCTCATGGAAGGGCCCAGCCACTGTCCTCTCAGACAGTCTGGGGGAAGGGAGAAGGGACAGCGGAAGGCAGTTTCCTTTTCTGCACGGAAAGAAGCCAGTGGGGTGGGGGGATGGGACTCTGCGTTATGTGGCTTGTGTATCTGCTCACTTCTGCCAGCACAGGCTGTCCTGGGGATCTCATTCATTAGAACCTCACTTAGCAGCTCCTAGCATGGCACTCCCAGTCTTTAAGGAGATCAAGATATAGCCCAGGGCCCCATCTGGCCACCCTCCCTCACACACATGGGGGGCCTTGCTGTACCCTCAAACCACCCTGGTCTCGGCCTGCGCATTTGCAGCCCCCTCCACCCACGATGCCCCTCTCCTTACCCTCAGCTGCCCTCACTGCCCTGCCCACCCCAGGATGCCACCTCCTGCACAGGGACTTCTGCAAGCGTAGCGTGGTTTCCTTTTGAGGAACCACCCTCTCTCTCCCTGACAGTCCCCTCCTGCCCTTCTGGCTCCTGACTCAGCGTAGTTATGGCACCGCATCTGCCTCCCCCACCCCCACTCGGTGCTGCAACCCCCGCCCCTCCCCGAGAACAGGGCCCCTGTCTGCCCGTCCTCTGTCTCCCAGTCCCCAGCACCCTGGAGTCACCTTGTAGCCCCGGATTAATGATTGCTCAAGGGCACTGCCCCCTATGGAATGTGCATTAAGTTCCATCCTGGGTCACAATTGTTTGCAGCCTTAGAGAGGAGATGGGTCAGGAGGGGCTGACTCCAGGCTGCAGGCCCAGGGAGCTAGGGGGCTATGGGGGGGCGCAAGGGGCTGTGGGGTTCTCCCATGTTGAATGGATCACTTTAAACACTAACAGGCTGCATGTTAACATTGATCTGTGAGTGACGGGGAGAGGAGAATGGTGGTCGTTGGACAGGCTTTGCAACCAGTGAAAGGAAAGAATTGCACATGGGGTATTTTCTCCCTGAATTTTCTTTACATTTTTTGTTAAGAAAAAAAAAAAGATTCAACCCCCTTTCCCATCTGCAATCCACTTGGCCAGGCTCTTGATCCCTCTTGATGGGCGTGTTTTGATCCGGGCGCACACAAAGCCCCTCGGCCACCTCTCAGTTTAAGGAGAAGCAGCTGCTGCCGGATTCTCTTTTAAGCAGGCTGTGTGCCGGCCAGGCCAGGGGCCTTCTTCGGGGGGCCAGCCTCAGAGAACACCCCAACTCTGGCATGAAGAAAAGGAGCCCCACCCTCCTCACGCCCAGTCTCACTTCTTCATTTTCACTCCACGTCCTGAGGCCCGCCTGACCCGCCATTGCACTGGCCCCTCAGGGAGACTCGGACAGCACCTGCTCCCTGAGAACCTGGCTGCCACTTCAGGTGGTCTGCACACCCCTCCCCCCCGGCCCAACGCCTCTCCCCCTGCCCCTCGATACATAGAGAATATTCCAATGGAAGAGAGGGAGCCAGAACTCTTTCTACTTCTCCCTTTCTTACTGTTTTTCCCCAGCTGGCAGGGGCCTTGGTGCACATTATAGATTCATTGCCTTCAAAATGTAACTTTAGAAATGTCAGGTTGATTTGGAGTTCTGGGAGAGTGAGAACAGCCCCGTCAGATACAGAATTAGAAATGCACCAACGTAGAAAGAACCAGCACTTTTTGACAGAGGTTTGTGCCCAAGAAAATGTGATCTGCTCAGAGGTGGCAGCCCTGGGAACCCTGAGTTGCCAGTGGGCATGTCGGTGGGGCTCACCCATCCTGCTGGGGCGGGTCTTTTATTGGGTGCGGGGCCAGGCCTGAGAGCCCTGAGGTGTCTGAGAGGCTGCCTGGCCATCTGGGTCAATGGCACCTGCCAGACCTCTCCTGCCTTCTGCTCAGGCTTCACCTCCAAGAGCCGACTGATTGAACTCCGTGCTCCCCTTTCTCAGAGACCTCTCCCAGGGGCCGACCCTGGCAGTGGGTCCGGCTAACTATTAGCACTGCTGACTTTGCCAGGAGATCAAAGTTGCATCTGTCTTTGTGATCAACTAGTGTCCTCCAGATGGGCCATGGCAATTAATCCTCTGCTTTGATTTAAACCGTCTCCCCAGTCCACCGACTGGCACCGCTCACCGCACAGTGGTGTAGGTCTCTTCAGCTGTGTTGGAAAACAGAGTTCAGCTTGGAGCCAAGCTGGGCTGATGGGCAATGGCTGCCGAGAATTCTGCATTGAGAAGGCTTCTGAAAAATGAATGGTGTTTGTGATGGGTCTGGACCAGGGGGTGGTGGCAATAATGTTATATGTTTCATAACATTGCATTAGACCTTGTCCTTCATGGGGCTTATAGAGTCTCCTATCTCGAAAAACTCGTTAGTTGGGACACTCGTAAGTCAAGGCCCCACTGTACTGTGCTCACACCGCAGCACACCAGCGTGGCCACTAGCGGCACAGCAGGTCACTCGCTTGGTAAATGCTACTGAAGTGAGAGAGGGCGGCGTCTCCTTCCCCACGACCTTCCCTGAGACCCTCAAGCTCCACCCTCCCTCCCCATCATTGATCAGCTCTTTCCTAAACCCCACGGGAACGAGGCGAGAAGGATGAATAAGTGGCTCCTGACTTTTCCCCAAAGTTGGGCAAATTTTCGTGCTGAGAGCAGGAGTGCAGTGGGGTCTGCCACAGAAAGGGGAGCTGCTCGAGGCGTGCAGGTCGGAAAGGCATTCTGCACGTGAACCCCTAACCAGAACACTGATCAGAAGGAAGGGGGGGGGCAGATCAACTGGCACTCACACGCTGCTGATGGGAAGGCCGAGCGGAACAGCCATTTCGGAAACCATTTGGCAGTTTCACAGAAAGTTAAACACACAGTTACCGTACAACCCCGCGATCCCACGCCCAGGAATTCACCCTCCAGGGAAAAAATATTTACGTTCCCACAAAAGCGTGGATGTGGATGTTTGTAGCAGCTTTATTCATAATCTCCCCAAACTGGAAACAACCTAAATATCCTTCACTGAGGCAATGGATGCACGAACTGTGGCACATGCATGCCACGGCATCTTATGTAGCAGCGCACGGGAACACACGATGAACTCCCCAAACTACCTGATCCTTCACCTGGGGGTCCTGCACTCCCTGCTGTGATGCAGTAAGAAGGAAACTTCGCCTCTGTAGTATTCTTTCCCAAATTTCACAACTCCGTCTAGTCCTAAGAAAAATATAAAGCCAACTAAAATTGAGAGACATTTATAATATACTTGACCAGTACCCTTCAAAAGTACCAAGGTCACACACAAAAATAAATAAAAGATTGAGAAACCACCACCGATGGGGAAATTAAGGAGACAGGACAACTAAATGTCATGTGGGATCTGGGACTGAATCTTGAAAAAAGAAAAGAAAAGACATCAGTGGAAAAATGAATGAAACCCTAATAAAGTCTATAGTTTAACTAACAGTATCCCACCGATGCCAATGTCTTCCTTTTGACACTGTCCTATAGCTATGGAAGGGGTAACATCGGGGAAACTGGGTAAGGAGTTTTGTACCATCTTTGCAACTTTTCTGTCCACCTAAAAGCATTCCAAAGTAAAAAGGTTGTTCGTGTTTAAGGCTAAATGCTGTGTGATTCCACTGGTATGCCATTTTGAAAAAGGCAAATCTATGCCAGGGGTCAGATCAGTGGTTTCCAGGGCCTGAGGCTGGGGGGGCGCGGGGGGGGGGTGGCTCCAAAAGGGGCCCCAGAAAGTTTTGGGGATGTCGGAATGCTTCTGGGAATTAATTGTGCTAGTGGTTACACAACTGTTGCATTTGTCAAAATGCATAGAACCACGCACCAAAAAGGATGAATGTCACTATATGCCTCAATAAGTATGGCTTTAACGAAAAGAGAAAAGAATTGGATTCCAGCTCCTCCACAGAGGGATGCAGCCCTCCAGGAGGAGAGCCCCTGAGGCATCAGCAGAAGCAGAGAGCCTGGGTTGCAGACTCAGGAGTCTGTAGGTGTGACACTCAAAAGAAGATGCCTGTTCCCTGTGTGTCCTCACGGCTGTCTCCCAGCCTCCATCTGTGGGGAAGTCAGGATAGGCCAGGTTACGCTTCAGCAACAACCACCACCACATCTCAGTGGCTTACAACAAGGAAGTTTCCTTCCTTTCTCACTAATGCTCTATTTCCAGCTGGACCCCACAAACCCTCAGGGACTGATGCTGAGGGAGCGTCGTCAGCTCATGGCTGATCTCATGAAACGTGTGAGTGCCTCCGCCACTGCGGCAAGGCAAGGTAGAGCTGGAGTGTGGCCCATGGGCTGTGCTGTGCATTATCCAAGGAATGGTACCCAGCCCATGGGCCAGAAATGGTCGCATGCCTAACTGTAAGGGGCCGGGAAGTGGGACAGGGCAGACAATATTTCATGAGTACTGTGACATCTGCCTAAAAAAGGCTCTAGGTCTTTAAAGTTGACTTTGAAAAACCTTAGACCAGCGGTTCTCAACCTGTGGGTCGCGACCCCTTTGGCGGTCGAACGACCCTTTCACAGGGGTCGCCTAAGACCATCCTGCATATCAGATATTTACATTACAATTCATAACAGTAGCAACATTACAGTTATGAAGTAGCAACGAAAATAATTTTATGGTTGGGTCACAACATGAGGAACTGTATTTAAAGGGCCAGAAGGTTGAGAACCACTGCCTTAGACTCATAGATACAGAGAACAGACTGATGGTTGTCAGAGGGGAGGAGGAATTGAGAGGCTGAGTGAAAAAAGTGAAGGGATGAAAAGTACAGATTGGTGGTTACAAAAGTCATGGTGTTGTAAAGTACAGTGTAGCAAATATAAGTCAATAATCCTATATAATAAAAGGCCAGTGACCATAATGATGTAACGACCAGAACAACTGATCGACCAGTTGCTATGAGGTACACTGACCACCTCTCGGTCCCTCCCCCAAGCCCGCAGGCTCTGATCGATTGCTGGATGGCAAACAGGGAACCAGGTGAGTGTTGGTGGTGCAGCAAGATTGGGGACTGGTGAGCGGGCAGAACAGTGGACCTCTTGGTCCCTCCCCCCAGCCCACAGGCTCCGATAGATCGCCAGATGGCGAATGGGGAACCGGGATGGATGTCAGTGGTGGGAGGGGCAGGACTGGGACTGGCGAACGGGCAGAAGATGGCCCTGCTAGCAGGCTAGGCCTAGGGATCCTACACGCGCACGATTTCGTGCTCTGGGCCTCTAGTATTGTAATAATTACATATGGTGCCAGGTGAGTACTGGAAATACCAGGGGGAACACTGTGTAAAGTATATGATTGTCTCTAGCCACTATGCTGCACAGCTGAAACTAATACAAAATAGTATCGAATGTAAACTGCAATTGAATCAATAAGTAAAGTAAAATCTAGTTTGTACAAAGGAAAGAAGAAAATAGATATGGATTAAAGAAGGAAGTTGCGTGGGTTGTTTTTATTTTTAGTAGAAAATGGTCTTAAAATATTGGCCAGGAGATTAGAAAGTTCCACATGAACATACTAAGTACCGGTCACACCCATGTCCCCTCCTAAGCAGTGCTGGCTCCCATTCTGCTAGGAGAGACAGGGTCTTAGTTAGTAACTCACACTGTGGGCAGTCCTGGCAGAACTAACTTTCCACCCAGACAAGAGTCAAGAAGTTATCAGCTTCTCTCGCTCCTTTCATTGTGAACTGGTGATGATATGAAACAATGTGTCCATGACCAAAGAGCAGAAATCCAGATGAAAAAAGCAATGCACGGTTACTATAAAACCATGGGAGCCTTGAGTAATGGCGGAGTCTGAGCAAGCCGAGGCAGAGAGGTCTAGACAAGACACACGGTGGGGGAGGTGAGGTGGCTGGTCATGGCCGGAGCCTGGGGGGGCGAGTTGCTAGGTCAGCATGAGTATCATTGCTCTCCTGTGGCTCATCTAAACTTTCATCCATTGACCTCTTCGTACTTTCCTCTGAAAATAGGGTCCTTAGCTTAATACAAAACATACACCTGTGTCCTACCTTCTGATAAGTGATAGGAAACTGACGAGAGCCCTACTGTTCTCAACATGCCCAAATGCTTGCTCTAGAGTTCTCAAGCACGTGGCCACATTCCTTGAACCAGTGTTTTCCTAGGAAAACAATGAATCTCAGTTGACTTCTGGGCCCCGTAGGCTCTCTATCAAATCTCTTCCTGCATGCGCTCCACCCCCACCAATTCCTTCCCTGACCCCAGTCCCCAGCTCCTATTGCCTGACACTCTACTGGTGGGATACGGCCCCTGAGCCCCACCTCATGTTGGGTAAGTGCTGGCTTTGGCATTAGGACGGGCCACTTCTTCATGACTCACCCAAGCAGAGAGCGGGTTGGAAGTGCTCAGGAAACGTCTGAAACCCGACGAGGCCTGCACCCAGGGCCCCTCTGCAAGCCAGGGGAGAAGTGATTGAGTTTAGAAATAAGGCCTCATCAGTGGAGGCCTGACTATGCATCAGCTCCCGGCTCCCAGCCACTTCCCGGGAGCTCTTTCATTGATTTTTGGTCTGAGGTGTCTCCTTGCTGGTATTTCTGTTGGTTCCACATTGTAGAGCATCCTCCACTGGCCCCCTGTCTCCAGCACACAGAGAAGGCACTCTCGGGACTGGACCAGCACTCGGCACATCCACACCCTCTCTTTCACTCTCTTCTAGAAGTTCATGGCCATTTCTGGCAGCTGGGTTATAAACCCTATTCCCGTCCAGGGATTTATGGACCTCTTAGCCCCAGAGTTCTGTACATCTTTTGAGATCGTGTGTGTGTGTGTGTGTGTGTGTGTGTGTGTGTGTGTGTGTGAGAAAATGTACCTCTGAATTTTTCCCGAGGAAATGACTAGAGCTTCTATAAATCCTCCAAGGGATAGAGGAACAATAAAAGTCAGAAACATGCATGCTGATCGTGGTTTCACGCTGATGCCTGATGCCGCGGCACCGATGTCACTGGAACTTCCTGTGAGCACCAGAACCCCGAACCGTCCACGTGGGAGCGAGCGGGAGCTTCCTCCAGCCACCTTTCCCTGCAGGGCGGTCACGGCCATTCTGCACCGTTTCCTCTGCCCTTGCCCTCAGTGGCTCAGTTGGCCGTGCGTGGGCCGCAGCCGTCAAACTGAGAGGTATTTTTATCCTGCCAATGGGAGCTGCCATCCTTGGCTCCAGCCGGAGGGGAAGAAGCCAGCAGGGAGAGAACAAAGCCTGACCACCCACCAGCCTGAGCTCCTGCTCCCTGCAGTCTGCCACCCATCTGTTACCGGCCCTCAGCACCAGCCCCGGGGAGCCCTGGCTTCTGTATCTTGGGCTTCACTGGTGAGCCCAGGGAGAGAAGCCCAGGGCCAAGCAGGCTGGTTTTTCTGACCCGTAAACCATGTCCACGGCTAAAGGCAAATTACCCAGAGACGACCGAGAGTGGGTCCAGGCTGAGGTCTGACACGTCCTGGTCTTCTGGCCTCGCTTTGTAGGTGCGGGCAGGGCAAGGGGGGTTGGGGGGAAGGGAGGGCATGGAGGTCTGGGAGGACCTGGGCCTCTTGCATGAGTATCCAGGTGGTGGCCCCTGACTGACCCACCCACAGGCCAGAAAAGGTGCAAATGACAGTGGACAGCAGGAGGAGGATGTTAGGGCCACACTGTCCTTGAGGACCTTAGAGGCAGAGGTTTTAAGCTGATGTAACCAGATATAATCATGATTCGTTTTTGTACATTCTTCATGTCTTATTTTTTTTCACTTACTTATATATGCACTAGAGGTCCAGTCATGAAATTCATGCACTCATGGGAGGGGGGGTCCTTCAGCCCAGCCTGTGCCCTCTCACAGTCCGGGAGCCTTAAAAGAAATTGCCCCCAAATTCGGGCTTTTAACCCCATTGGTCTTTGGCCCCTTGAGTGTGGCTCTTCCACAAAATATCACGTGCGGGCACGCACGTACAGTGCGATTGAAACTTCGTGGCCCATGCACAGAAGTCAGTATTTTGTGGAAGAGCCACCCTCAAGGGGCCAAAGAGCCGCATGTGGCTCACAAGCTGCAGTTTGCCGAGCTGCAGTTTGCTGACCACTGGCCTAAGGGGATGTCCATGGGAAGCGGACCTAAGTCATCAGACATCCTTAGCACTGCGCAGAGGCGGGAGAGGCTCCTGCCACCGCCGTTGCCCTCGCCAGCTGTGAGCCTGGCTTCTGGCTGAGCAGTGCTCCCCCTGTGGGAGCACACCGACCACCAGGGGCAACTCCTGTGTTGAACGTCTGCCCCATGGTGGTCAGTGCATGTCATAGCGACTGGTCGTTCCACCGTTCTGTCAATCTGCATATTAGCCTTTTATTATATAGGATTTTTGCAAAACCAGGGGATCGCACTGGTTTGTGACCTGCTTTTTGTCACTTGGTGGAAGAGCTGCCACGTTCTCGCTCAGGCTGTACCAACGTACTCTTCTAATAGCAGGCACAGGAGTGACTCCTCCCTGGCCACCCCCTTGGCACCGAACATTTTCCTTATTTTTAATCTTTGCCAGTTTAAAGGCAACACATTATTTCAATTTGCATTGTTTTGGTGACTAGTGAAGTTAAGCATTTATTTTCCTGTTGATCACTTCGCTTGAATCCCACCTTGTCGTAATATTAGAAACATGTAAAGCAGTCAGTTCAGTCATACCCACTTTCTGCTGCAAACTGGATGGTGGATGGATGGATGGATGGATGGATGGTAAGAAGCCGGTGCCGGCAGGGGAAGGGGGCTGCCAATAATTGCAGAATGCGGCTCATGTTGCTTCCCTGTCTTCTTTTACAAAACATTACAAAAATAATACATGCCCATTGTAAAGAAAAAATAAAATATTTCAAATTATTGTGAAAACTTGTCTCAGCACGTTGTCCTCCACCCACAGACCTATTCCCCAGCTGTAACCGTCTGGAGCCTCGTCCCAACAGGTCTTTCTTATCTCCTCCCAGGTCCTGCTGCCACGGTCTTGGGTTTAGGGGAACCATCAGGAGAAGGGGTCAGGGATTCAAAAAGCAACAGGTTCCTCATACAAAACTCCCAGGGTGGTCACTGGTAAGGGAAGCAGGGAGACCACGCCAGGCGTTTGACAGACATAGATGAATGAAGAGTGAGTTAAGATGACCCTGTTTGCCTTGATTTCAGCCCATATGAAAAATGGCAGGCTGGTTATTGCAGCCCGGGAGCCGTGTCCTTTGTTAACTCCCGTCCCTTGGGTATAACCCTTTTCCTTCACAAAGTGGAACAGAAAACCTGAGAAAGGTTTGCCTTTCCAGCACGAACCCTTCTCCCCATTTGGCAGGTCTGGGTGGAGCCCTACAGCCACCTTTTATCCAGCTTGCTTCCAGACAGTGGTTTGAAATAACATCCATTGCCTGCGGGGCCATACCCAATTTTGGCTAAAGGAATGTCATCGAAGTCACGCTTCAGACTGATGCCAAGACTTGAGTAGAATTTGTCATGTGAAAGGAAACCCATTTCTTGTTATCAGAAAATCTTTGGGAGGAAAAATGATCTAATTGTTCAAATTCTTAGGGTTAAGAAAATGGCTGTTTTGAATGAGAGGGGCCATCACCAAACTGATCTGGAACCATTGAAATATTTATTTTTTTATCTCCTCTTTGAGAGATGCAAATGCCCATGGAATGGAACGGGCTGGATTAGAACCAGTGGGCTACCAGCCTCCTCTTAAGGGGAAAAAACAAAGACCTTTGAGGTGGAAATATTTCCCTCTCTCTCTCTC
The DNA here is from genome assembly GCF_000147115.1 of Myotis lucifugus. Classification (NCBI taxonomy): domain Eukaryota; kingdom Metazoa; phylum Chordata; class Mammalia; order Chiroptera; family Vespertilionidae; genus Myotis; species Myotis lucifugus. Next base: position 6,245,684 of record NW_005871063.1, on the reverse strand, counting down.
TCTTTTTTTTTTTTGATTCTTTTTCTTCTTTCCCAGCTTGAAAACCTGACCACCTACCCCATCCCTTGTTGCCTCATTTTCCATAGGGAATCCTTTTCTGCAAGCGTTTAATCCCCCACACCCCTCACTGTTGGTTTGTCTCAGGTAAGATGGTTTAGTATTAGACAACGTTCAGGTACATACAGTGGACTTAATACCATGTAACTTGCTCCAGTAACAAAATGTTGCATGAGAAAGCTTTGTTATGGACTGAGTCCAAAGTGCTTCTTTCAAGAAGTGTCCATTCTAAAAAAGGCAAGCTTTATTTTACGGAACCAGAAGACAGAATGATATTTAAAGACTTTAGGTGTCAGTAATGAGTATAAGTATGTGTGTGGTGGTAGGGGGGGGTGGCATGGAGAGGAGCTGCTGTATTGTATTAGTTCTTTAACCCTGTGCAGTGAAGTACCCCAAAACTTAGCATCTGAACACAAAAACATGGTTTGTCTCACAGTTTTTCAGAGTCAGGAACCCAGGAGTGGTTTAGCTGGGGCTGAGGACCTGCTTCCAAACTCAATCCCATGGTTGCTGGCAAGAGGCCTCAGTTCCATGCTAGCTGGGGGCCAGAGGACTCCACCACTGGCCATGGGTCTCTCCATAGACTTCCTGAGAATGCTTACAACAGCTCCCCCCATAGCAAGAGATCCAAGAAAGTGCACACCCCAAGACAGAAGCCTGTCTTTTTATAACCCTATGTCAGAAGTGCCAGCCTATCACTCTGTGGGATTCTAATTCATGAGCAAGTCCAGCCCACACGTAAGGGGAGGAAAACAAAGCTCTACCTTTTGAAGGGAGGTGGGTCAGAGAGTCTGTGAACATATTTCACAGACAACCACACGTATAGCACAAGTCACCTACCTCTAGTTTGCTCTTTGGTCCATAGCGGAAGTCAGCAGCTTTTTTTCTGTAAAGGACCAGACTGTAAATATTTTAGGCAGGGGGGCCAGACTGTCTCTGCTACAACTGAAACTCTGCCATTGTGCAGCAAAGTAGCCACAGGCAACACCCCTGATCCGTGAACCATGTGGGGGTTAGGGGAGCGGACAGTCAGAAACCCGCATCTAACTTTTGGCCCCCTCAAGACTTTACTACTTACTACATAAGCAAATGAGTGTGGGTGGCTTTGGTCCAGTAAAATGTGACTTACGAAAGTAAGCATGGGGTGGATTCGGCCCATGTGCACTAATTGGGTGACCCCTCCCTGGTCTATGGCTTAGAGAGGTACTGAAGTCTAGCATGCTTAGTTTTGTTTCCTTGCCATCAGAATCCTATCTCACAAGAAATTCATCCACCTGGTTGGCTGTCTGATCTGATGCCATCATGCCTCTGCAGCTTGAAATTCAGAGGGGAGACAGTAGGAAGGAAAAGGCTCATCAGAGAGATGCAGGTGGAGAAAACTGCAGGACTTGCAATTCCCGTCTGTCTTCTGGGATATAGGGAGAGGGGTGTAAAAAGGTGAGCTGATTTGGTGCAACAGGGGACAAGATAGTGTCTTCATCCCACTTAAGTCCTGAAGTTGAGATGAGGCAAGTCTGAGAGGAGATGCTCTTCAGACAACTGGAACTGTGGGGCTAGACTACAGCATTCAGATGCTGACTCCTGCTGTGAATGAAGGGATCCAACTTCACAAAGTCCTGCAGCTCCAGAGCCCTGAGTACGAAGATGGGGGAGAAGAGAAGGCAGAAGCTGCAGGTCGAGAGCAGTAGGGAACATGTGTGGGCAGGAAACTTCACACTGAGAAGGGGCCTCACCCTGTGGGGTGGGGCATGGGATAAGCACTTATTTTGCAATATTCATAAACTTTCAGTGGCTATTTCTAGCTAGTATAAGGTTAAACATATGTAAGAACTTAGGCCTAATTTCCCCCCTTTGTTTTTCAAGACTTGATTTTGCAAATACTGACATACTGCTTGTTTCTCAGGGCTGTTTATATATTAAGCTTATTATTTGATTGAGTCAAGTAGAGATAGGACTGAGAATTCTACTTTTCCTTGGAATTCACCTGCAATGGAATTTTTAAGTTGCATAAGGTACATAATTCCCCGTCTGAATTATGAATCATCCTCAAGATAGTTGACAAGCTTAAAATGTTGTATTTTACCTTTTTTCAGGCAAAAGCACAGACACTGAATAGTCATTTTAACGTTTGTTTTAAAGGTGAAATCTTATCTCTTGGGTAAGATGTGCTTTGGGAAAAGAACCCTCCGCTGGTAAACTACTTCTCAATGTGGTTTGTTTTTGCTTTCAGGACACACGATCTATCATGAGCCCATTTGGGTAACGGGACCTAATATCAACACTCCATTGTTCTGTAAAGCTTTTCTCCCTCTTATCCTGAATCTAAACATAAATAAAAAGAGAAAATAAAAATGTCTTTTGAACTATAGCTTTCGTTGCAAGAAATAGGCAACTTTTTTTTGAGGTGATTTCATCAAACTTAAAACAATAACCTGTTCCCACCAACAGTTCTTAGGTATAAAATAATAACGTGGGAACAATGTTTTCTCTATTTCAGGTGCTCAGAGCTGGGAGCATTACAGAGACTTGGAACTTTAGACATCTAGCTTCTTACCTTGTGATGGAAAGTGTGTAAATTAAATGTCAGGAGGAAAGCAGGCTGTGGAAACCTGACCCAGTTGGAGTCCCTCAGCCCCAGAGATGCAGGTCGGGAACCGGTGAGCACCGCAGATGGCCACCACCCTGCACCCAATTCCTCTGACGGGTGAGAAGCCAGCCGCCCAGTCTTTCCAAAGATGGATGTGAACTGTTCCTCTTTTACTAATAACTTTATTTAAATAAGACACAGGAACTTCTATACTGAAAAAATACAAAACAAAAGCCACACATTTCCTTGTGTAAAGCCATATTGATGGTAACTCCAATACTGTTCAGCGCAGTGGCTAGGATTAAACAGTACAACTATATACAAAATTTAAACAATTTCTGACAAATTTCTACAGCTGGATGTAGGATACATTTGAGCTCAACAACTTCCTGGAAATTTATATGGCAAAGCATAAGCTTTAACACATTTGGTTCAAAACGTTCATATAGGCTAAGAATAAATGTACAACACAATTAATATTCAGTTTATCATGAGAAAATAAAAGCACATATCACTATAAATATCGTACATCAGATTTCATCACCGGGAAAGCATATTCAGTCCATCTTTTGGAAATTGATATTGATACTATTAAATCTTATTTGGACAAAAGCAGAGCATAAGATCAACACGTGGGTAATGCTAAACCAGGTATCAGAAGTTAATGGAGCTCATATTTATCTTACAGAACTAATAATTTTCTCCCTTTAACCATAATCTACAAAATATAGTATTTTCATCAAGGCCTGAGATTATTAGGGTTAAAGGTGTCTGCTGCTGAAGAGATTGTTTAAAAAGGTTCCCCTGTGGAAATGGCAAAAGTAAACTGAGTCCTTTCCCATGACAATCTCCTACAACGTAACACTGACTAATTTAAAGGAGCCAGAATGCGCCTTCAGTAGAGAATATTACTGCAAACTTTGGTGGAAAGAAGAAAACTGGAATCATGACAACATAATACACAGAATACATACACACACAAACACATACACATAGATGCCATTTCTTTAAAAGAAAAATCAATGGTGTTGCTTTCATCTCTACCGTCTCTTCCTTCTCCAACCTCCTTAGAAAATAACAACCTGGGAATGACTGAAGGGAACTGCAACGTTCCAGTAGCTGTAGGCATCTTGTTCCCCAACGCTTAAGAAAACCGTGCCCTATACTTAAGGTGCAGATGGAAACAACTCTATGTTTTATTAAACTGAAAGCAATGGAATGAAAATACAAAAACTTCCCTTTGCGTTTGGATCCTCTCTTTGTGTGACAGAAAACAATGCCTGAAAGTCGGGCTCTTCCCCTGAGCAGTCGGGAGCATCGGGGGCCCTGTTCACACTGCGCTGAGAAGTCAAGTCTGCAAGGTCAAGGCTATTTACTTGGGTTTTTGCATGACCAAAATATCAACAGAACTATTCATGATACTACCGAGAGAGGCTTAAATGATACAGCGTCAAACTACTGCTTTTGTAAGTCACCAACTAACCTCTAACTCCTGTGGCATTAATTCTGAGACCTACACATTCCCTCTCTACATGAATGTCACTCATGCACCTGAACTGCTTGAGGAAGACAATAACCCCAAACGTGTCCTTTTTAAACCTGCGAGTTAAAGACTCTCCAAAAGGGAAACTAGACATTAACATGCCTTAGATAAAACAGTAGCGTTTCATGACCTTGATGGCCAACATAAACAAACAGATCTCAACCACTCCCTGTGAAACTTCACTCGTTCTGAATTTAAACCTAGACATTCTTGCCTTTAAATTCCATCACACACAATGTGGAATGTTTGTGTACAGCCTGGTACTGGACACTTTATATGCGACACTGAACAGTCATTAACTGAGCAACACCTGAACTTGTAAAAAAAAAAAAAAAGCCACGTTTACACACGTTGAGACCATGAATGCAACAGCTGTTTTCCTGGTAACCACATGACAGGAGTGATGTCAGACACCCTGGGTGTGCTGGTCCTCATTTCCCCCAGGTCCAGGATGACCGTTCTCCTAGGGCTGAATGCACTTCTTATTCTAAGGAAGTGGAATGTAATGAGGAAAGGGAAATGCGTAAAACAAGGAAAGGCAAAGAGTGATGTTCCCTCTTTAGCTTTTTAGCTGTGAAATAGTTAATATCCCAATATGATATACATTCCAAGTTACCTGAGTTTAGACTTCAACTGAAGTACCTGAAGCTAGGCCATAGGGTGGGCACTGTGCAACTGTTGTGGCCATTATTTTATTTTATTTTTTGCATTGTATGTATTACTGAAGTTAGAAACAAACACCTGGATCGATTGTAAACATAATCCTGAAGTACAGTATTTTCCATAGGACAAAACACAGCAAGACATTTTCTATTTAGACAGGCAACTTTTTGATATAGAGCTTATTTATACTGAAGAATTTGGAACAAAACACAGGACACAGTACTAATCTGTCAAACATACTATGAAATGCATAGTCTCCACTTAAAATGCTCAGTGACACACATTTTGCAAGCATTGCTGCTTTCCACAAAAACTGCTGAAGAGGAGTTCCATCCCTGCCAAGATCAGTGTTAAGAGATACTTTACGATGCTGCTAAGTAGCTTGTTGTCGGTGGTGGCATTCAGAAAGTTTGTCACTCCATGCAGGTAGACATCTGAGACCTGGTTCCTAATCCGTGGACGGTCCCGTAGGGCCAGCCCCCGCGGCGGCATTAGATGACCACGTAGTTCTGCGCGGAGACGTGCTCCTCGCCCTGCAGGTCCTGCAGGAGCTGCGGGGGCTGCTGGGATGGCTGCGGGATGGAGGAGGCTTCTGTGGAGCCCGCGCTGGTGTCATCAGAGAGCGACGTGAAGGAGACCCGGGAGGAGAGCTGCTCCACGGTCAGGGTGGCCAGGCCTGGGTTCTGGGCAGAGCTGGGAGAGTTCTTGAGCATCAGCTCAGAGGCGGGTAAGAGAGGGCCCAGGAGCTTTACAGGACAGAAAGCTGATCCCGTTGGGATGAAATTAACCTTGTTTTTGTCAGGACATGAAAAGAGAGGGGCTGAGAGAGGCTGACGAGACCTAAAACCATAAAACAAAATGAGGTTTACTTACAATCACAAAAACATTGAGCACTTTCTGAACTAATTGGAATCTCTAAAACAGCTAAAATGTGAATGGCAGGGGATGAGTTAAGTGTACAGAGGGGTAAACATCTTCCATAGCAAAGTCAGCTGGCAGATCCTGATGTACACAGCACTGAAGTGGTATGTGGGCAGACAAATCTTCCCAGAGGTCATTAGTTTGCTTTCACGCATTTAGGGACGTGGAAACACCTCTCACATTACAGCTGAAGACCATGCTCAGTTGGAAAGCTCTTTTTTTTAAGAAAAAGTATACTGGGAGAGGATTTCCCCACCGTTTCCTCCTTTTTCTGCATCTCTATACATACTTTCTACTAACACAGATCAGAAAAATAAAGTTTCAGTAGCTCCTCAAAGAGCGTCAGCCCAACAAAGCCCTTCCTCTCCTCCCATGCCCAGAACCTAAGCCATCCTCCCCTACAGGCCGGGCTGTCCCTGCTACATGCAAGGGCACAGAGGCCTCCGCCGCACACCTGCACTGGGCACAGGGATGATTGTACTTTTTTGCCCAAGAGCCACACGGGTTGTTGTTTTTTTGTTGTTTTTTTTGTTTTAGCTATTCTGCCAAGTAGTTATAGTATGAACTTTTCCTTTAATTTCTAATGTGTACATATTGAAATTTCAGAAAGAAAAAAATCTGTAAACAGAAAGTCCGGTGACTATACATGGTACATGTGTCCACAGGGAAGAAGACTGGCTTCCTCTGGCTGGTGGTCACTGCCATTAGATGCACCACGCATGGTACTGATACTAACTCTGCTGCTCAGCGTCTCTGTGTTAGCCACCTACATCCACACAGCCTCGGAAGGGAACATTCTGAATGACTGACATAGAGCTTTCAGCTAGTAAGGATGAGTTCCCAAGTTTCTTTTGTATGAGCTTACATATTCCCAGCATACAGCCTCCGCTTCTCCTTTAATAAGCTCTCTTTTGCCTATTCGATTCTCCTTTCATAATTCTGAAACACATTATCAGCTGGATGGAGTAGTTGATTCATCTGTAATCAACTGGTCTCAGTAAAAAGCTTTACAGCTTTGCAGATCCCAGCTGATAGAAAAGACATTACTTACGCCATTTCCTCAAAGACCTTCACTCGCTCACATCCCTCGGGGGGCTCCCGTTTGAACATGTAGCTGTTGTTTGGTTTGGGAGATGAAGCATACTTGGGTAACGGTGAGCTACTCCCACTGTCTGTAAATTTAAAGCAGTTATATTAACTAGTGATTGAAAGCTCTTTTGAATTAAATTTGATTTCCAAACAAGCAGCCGTTTGCACAATTTATCCACTATGGCCCCTTTGCTTCCGCCACAGAGCTTCCTTTATGGCACAGCTATTTCTAACACCCTTCTGTAGTACATTTCTTATACAGAAAAGCTTCAATGCAACAGCAATCTGCCATACCACGGAACATAAAAGGATGATATTTGGGTCTAGAAAACTGCATTCTGAATAAAGTAGAGCTGTAGTCCTGAAAACAAATGCATTATTATGTATTGCAAAATGTAAATGAATGGCATAATATGTGTAAGTCATACAGAAGAATTACAAGAGATTGTAATACAGGGTTCTCTATGTTTTCTAACTGTTCAACCAATGTAATTGGAAATTTTAGTATGTGGAATAATCTTCGCTAGCTCTTAGCAGAAACGTTACTTTTACTAAGCATCATGAGTAATATGTATGTAGGGAAAAACACAAGTTTGTAACACAATGTCTTTTCCCTTCAGCCCACCATGAAAAAGTAATTTGCTCAGGATTTTGCCTTGAAAATGCCTGTATAAAAGGACTTTCTTAGCACAATTTGTATTTTTGCTACTGGAAGCATGAGAAATCTAAAAACGTCTCTACCTAACATGTTTTCTTCATATTTTGACCAAAAAGAAAATGGTCTTATTCATGAAAAACTGTAAAATCTATATGTAATTTCTTCCTTTCCTATCTGGCAAAGGATTTTGGAAATTCAAATCCACCAAAATGTGTCATTATCTCTGTGAGATGCCAAGCTGTAAAGTCAGTAACATGCTTGTATAAATACAATAGTCCCATTTAAACAAATTCTGACTTAATGCAAACCCAATCCCCCCTGCTAAAATACTAAGCACATGATCTAGTGAAATGTATTATTTTCATACATACTCTGAAAGATGGCATTTGTACCATAATTACATTAGTCACAATTTTGATAAGTTGCTTCAGTTTAGGATACAGAACACAGTCTAACATTCAGAATTTGAGTAATAGGGATGTTTTATCATTATTAATGAAGTATAGTACATGCTTAGAAAGTAGACCCTTCAGGCACACTTATAGTGTATTTGGTGGGTGATTCAAAGAGCTTCTATGTTAGTCCTGGGAACAAAGATGTGTGCTTGCATTTGAATGTGGCTGTATCTCTGGCTGGGAAATCATTGCTTTGGAAAATAAGGCCACACTATTGGGAAACCTAGAGAAGCACATAGTTTCTCCATCACTACTGTTAGGTGTGTCCCTACAGATTATGCGGAGTTTCTTGGAAATAATCAAGTCTTAGAATTAAGTTGGGTGTCTTCACATACCACACAGATTTGCGGATTGTCTGAGATTCAACACTTATACTATATTGCTTAAATAAATCTCCTGGGGAGGGGGGGAGGATATGAATTTCTCTCAGGAAGATGCCAAGCATCATTAACCTGATTAGAGTCTGAGTTTGCTGCTCTCTATTTGAGCTAGGCTAGACCAAAAAGACTGGTCCACAGTAAAAAACAGGTGAGAATGAGGCCAGTAATACCAAGAATATAGCTGGACCTTGCTTTGCTATCCAAACAGCAAGCCCTGCAAAGGAAATACAGAAGAAAGTAGATAGAGCATGGGATGCCTCCATGCAGATAATTGTTGGTAATAACAGAGCCCTCCTGGTGTGCAGAAGTGGCCCAAGACCATGGGCCCCATGCCCTTAAAAGCCTTTCTGCCATCAGCAGGGGTGTGACCTTGTCAGTAGCAAGCAAGGATTCACCCTATTGTCATGTAAGAAAAATCATCTTGGCCACAGTTACAATCTGTGTTCTATTTCTTATTATATCACTAGGCCTACCTACAAGACTTCTCTCATACTTTATTGATGATTTCAAGGGACTTTCCCAGAACTGAAAGTTACATGTGAGTTGAATGATCTACAAAACTGATTATCTTCCTGTTAACTATCTATAATGAATTAAATGGTTTTTCTTCTTGAAACTTTTCTAATTTCCAATTTCTAAAAACTGCTACATGAAAATGGTACTATAACATCTTCAGGCAGAAAGCCACATGGAACTTAAGCATATCATTATAGTCCTAAAAGCCTGTTCCTTCTCTGATACTCACTGCCTTATTAGTGGTGGTAAACATTTTCCACAACTCCCAAGCTAGAGCTCTGCCTTTATCCTCATCTCACACATCTAATCAGCCACCAAATGCTGCTGCTGATCCTTCTTCCATCCCTTCTTCCAAGTCCTCTGCCCCTGCCATCCCTCCTCCACTTCTCCCTACACCTGTGGTTTCCCAACTGAGGTGCACAACACAACTTGCTGACAGGCAAGAAGAAAATATTAGAACATTTATATATTCACTTTATATCTTTGAAAATATGAAAGGAAGTTTTGCAAGCACATATTTAGTTTGGGGATTGGATTACACATAGATAATTTAGAAATATATGAATTTATATTATGGGCACAGATTAAAAATTGTTGAAAAGTGTGTGTAATAAATCAAGTTTGGAGACCACAGGACTAGGCTCCTACAACAGCATCTTGGCTAGTACTCCTGCTTCTCTCTCCAGTTCTGTAATTCCACCCAAGTTATGGTCCGAAAAGATAGAGCTAGTCATGTCCTTTAGCTTACAAAAGATCTTTGCTTGGCTCTTCATTTCTCTTCCCAAGGCCTCCAAGGCCCTTTAAAAAGTAGCTGCTTCTCCACCTCTCCACGTGCACTGCTTTCTACCTACTCCCCACCATTCATCCCTGTGCTCCAGCCACGAAATTTCTTACTGTCCTCCACACACCAGGCCCTTTCACGCTGAATGCCTGTACTCCTCCTGCAAAGGCAGCAAGAAGTAGGGTCAAGTAGTAGAAGATTTTTGTTGGCATCTGGACTGCATAGAACTTAAGTTACTTCATTACTCTAAGCCTTAGATTCCCCATTCTTAATATAAAGACAACATCCCTACTCATAGGATTATAGCAATATTACAGGAGATAACACAGGTAAACCACCTGAGCACATTTAATCATCTTAACAATGCTATGAGGCAGAACCATCATTATCCCTAATTTACAGGTGAGAAAACTGAGATACAGAGAGGTTGACTAACTTGCCCAAGGACACACAGTTAGTAAGTGGCAGAGCAGGGATTCAACAGGTGAACCTGAGTCAGAGTTCATTACTGTTAGGCTCTCTGCCAAAGTCTGATCTATCTCAATTCCACTGTCCTCATTAGAGACATGAGGTGACCAGAAGATCAAGGTCCACCCAAGTCTAGCATTCTGTTTCTAATTAAAGTCTTACAGCTCAGGTAACGGCTTTATTAGGTCTGCCTTCTGTTAGCCTCACAAAGAGATACAGTGGAAGGAACGGCCTCTGTGTGTTGATATTTATTCTGAGAGTAAAACAGAAGATAATGGGACAAAAATTCAACAGGTCCCCTTTTCCTCTAGCCTGGCTGACACCCTATTTTCTCTCCAGTCATGAACAGAGTTGAAGATGTGACGGGTTTTAGCAAAAATACTTCCTTTCCCCTAATTTCAACAGGAAACAAAGCTTCATGTCTTCTTCCCCACCAAAGGCCTATCACTAGGTTCACATAATCTTAGTTTTTTTGTTTGTGGGGAGGTGGGGAGAGAGAGGATCACACTCTTCCTGAACATTCAAAAGCCAAACACATACAATTTAACAACTTAACAAAAAAGACACTAATAATTTCAACACAGCTATAAAAATATATCCTTAAAAATGGACATGCCACGAAGAAAGCTCTTAAAGGATTACTCAGAAAGTCTCCACTAAGCACCACTCTGCTAGACACTACTCCATTTGCTAAGGATAAAGCAACAAGCAAAATAAAGTTACCTGCTCCTGCTAGAGCTCACATTCTGCTAAATGTGTAACAGGAGATTAGGTGAGAGAGATATGCAGGCATGCTACATTCTGGGCTGCTTCTATTATGGACTCTGGGTTGTAATTGCTAGAACTGAGCTGTATATTTATTAGTTTTGAATTATGAATAGTAACTTATCCAGAGAACTAGCACAGCATCTGCCATTGCTTTCCGAAAGTAGGGAAAAAGACATTTATTTACCGGATATTCCTATAAGCTGTCAGAATAGGGATATACATAATTTTAGATGTTATCTTGAAAAATAGAAATAGGAAAGATGACGTCATACATAATTCTAAAACAAATCAGTTTTTTAAAACAGCAGCTAATATTTATTATTTATTTAAATTAAATTAAATGTATTGGGTGACATTGTTTAATATGTATTATTAAGTGTATAATTCTATAATACATCATCAGTATACTGCACTGTGTCTCACCCTCCAAAGTGCATCTCCTTCCGTCACCACTGACCCCTTTACCCTCTTCATCCCCCTCCACCTCCCTTCTGCCCCGGTAACCACCGTACTATTGCCGGTGTCTAAGAGTTAGTTTGCTTTGTTTGTTCTGTTACTTTAGAAGAGATCTGCTTTACCCTGTGAGATAACTCCTTTGTTGGAACTGAATCTCTACACTCCTTGTAACTTCACCACCAAGAGGTTCTTCTAGGAGAGTAAGCATCCTGGAACCACATGGGAAGAATCCTTTCATAGAGAAACCAATTCACGCTCAAAAGCAGTGATTGGCAAGATGTAGTGGCTAAAAGAAGTATATCAACATATCTATTTTCACAATATAAACCACAAAAAGTGCTCCAAAAATCTTGGCCGATTAGGCTATCTGGAAGATAGAGGGTTAAAGTATGGTAAGGGTAAAGGTCAAAAAAGATTAAGAAATAAAGTCCTAGAGATCAATCAAATAGAGTTAAAATGTATGTAGAAAGGAATTAGAAGATGTTAAAAATTCAAAGTTTGCCTAGTGTCAAACCCAAGACCCTGAAAAGACAAGAGAATACTATTTTTTTCTCTCCTGTGAATAAGGGCTGTTCAGTTCTAACACCCAAAAAGTTTAACAATATTAATATTTATGAGTTAAATCACAGTATGAGTTAAATAGGCTTTTATGCATTGGTCTTAGGAAACTCCATCCACATAACATATGTTGTTCCTGCGGGAAAATATAGTTTATGTTCCAAATAACCAATTTATGGGCTCTTGGAATACAGCTCTCCATAGTTGGATTGAGTAGAACTTTTGAGTCGACTTAGATTACAATAATCAATGTTTCCACTATATCTTGCAAAACTGCAGAATGTTATAACAACTGCTTACGTGAATTGTGCCAAAGACCAACTATAAGTGGCAGACTGAAGTCTAGATTTTGTGGCTTGCCCAGCACTGGTTTGGCTACCATCAAGGAACACTGACAGAGCTGCTAAGGGAACTAATATTTTTACGCTGTCATCCGTATTATATAAATGACTATTCTCCTCCCTTGCATCTGGGGCATGATAATATGGAAGAATTTAGCCGACTCTCAGGATATATACTCTGAGGCTGTCAAGATGAGAGCTCTTATTCTGGATCCCTGAATTCTACACACACACACACACAAGCCAAAACATGAAAGCAGTCTCTCCAGCCTGGACCTTTCTCCATAGTCAGAGTGTTTCTGTCCTGGTGCTACAACTACAATAGCCCAAGAAAAAACCAGCAGGCTAACCAACTAATACTACTTTAGAGGTCTCAGATTACACAGGACTCATGGAGAAGAGATGCTAGACAGAGGCAGAAGTAAGTGTTGAATAGAGGAGTGCCGGAAGAAGCACCAGCTCACCTCTCATTAGAAAGCATATTCCAGTGGTGTCCCTCCCCTCCTGTGAACGCTACCAGGGCCCCAGGATGTCTGAACTGGCTAGTCTACCAAAGAACTGAACAACATGGGGGTGCTCCATATCAATCCCAGTTGACTACAACATTATAGAATCAATTCTGTTTTCATAGTTAATGATGTAAACATGTTAGAAACCTATTAAATTTCACTTTTTTCTTTACTGGAAATATACGGAAACAAAAGAACAATTTATGTTTTATTGCAAAAAAATGCCAAGTATAAGATAAAATAAGTACCTTTAAAAAAATCCCCAGAATTTAGACTGTACATAGAGATCTGACACCCCCCCCCAAAAAAGGTATCATTTTGATTCATTCACACCAGATGTTTATTGTTGTATTGGCTATTGTCATTTTTTTAATTTGACAATCGAAAAGAGGTCAGTGTCCCTGACTAAATGTTTTAAAAATTCTTGTAGCAAACTGGTTGAAAATTGCTGTTGTAGAGAAAAAGTTTGCACTGGGGAAATAATAATAATGATTATTATTTTTATAGCAGCACCTACCATTTATGGAATCCTTGAGAATTAATGCAAGTTTTATGCCCCAAACTTTAAGGACTCAAGCCCATTCCTGTGTGTCAAAGCACTCTGGTGTTAAGAGTGCTCCCTGCAGAAGACCTTGCAGTGCAGGAAAGTGGCATGAATATACCTTCTCATAAGAACACAGATTGTAAGTCTTCAGGAAAAAAAGACATTAAAGAACATATACGGTTTTAAACTTCGAATCGAACTGCAGAGCCCCAGATTTATCTGTCTCATGGAATACAGACACTTATAGAGTCCTGAAGGCAACCTTACAACCAGTGAACCAAGATGGAACTCATCGGTCAACTTGTTAAAATATGTCCTTTGTGGGTCAGTATCTCTCAGTTACCCAGAGTATTAAACTTAAAAAGAAGAAAACAAAACTCCAAAATTAATTGTCTAGTCATACTGTCACTATTATGTTTACTTTTCATTTTAAACCAACTATAAGTCCTAATAAGCAGCAAAAGTGGTCAATCTGAAACATACTTATCTTTTCTATGGGTTTAACAAAGAATATGGGCTTTGGCATCAATCAGGCAGACCTGTTTTGCCATTTACCACCTGTGTAGCTTAAAACAAGTTTAAAGTTATTTCACATTTCCATTTACCTTCAAAACAAATGCTCCTACTAGAAGCAAAGTGTTTTCTTGATTGTTCTACTGAAAATGTTACAAGGGAGTGATTAAAGACATTTGCTCTGGTAGGATGCCTCAGTGAGATGACAGTTTCCTGGTCTAACATCCTACCAAGTGAAGACTTCCCACTTGAAGCAAAGATGCCTTAGGTGCTATCCTGATCAATACAACCTTAATGGGGTAAGGGAGCTCACAAGGCTTTCGGAAAGGAAAGGGCAAAAAGAAAGGAGAGAACCGCTGAGATCTACCCACGGAAATAAGAGCAGAGGACAAAGTCCAAAGTAGGTTCCATTTAAATCTCAGCAGACAGTCAGGCATAATGATGAATGAAAGAAGCCAGACACAAAATGCCATTTCATTTCTAGGAAATACAGTAACACAGACAAACTCGATTATGGTGATGGAAGTCAGAATGGTGGTGACTTCCAGGTAGAGGGGAAGGATACCGCTGGGAAGGGGGCTGAGAGGCTCCGGGGTGCTAAACATTCTAAATCTTGATCTGCATCCACTTACAAAAAGTCATTGCACTGAGCACTTAAGATCTGGGCACTTTACATGTAAAAATACCTCAAAATGAAACCAATTAAACTATTAAAGGGAGGGGGGGGGGGTCAAGTCAGGACAAGGACCATAAAAATCCTCTAAGACGCTCTAAACTTTAATTTTTCTATGTTTTTTAATTTTTATTGCTTAGGACTTATTTTTCTACGGTGAGAAGCAATAAATGTGTTTAAAATAATTTCAGTGTTTCTTTGAAAGTAGCTAGGAAGGTGGAAGCTGGGCAGTCTTTGTTGCCTTCTGCGTCTAGGTCTGAGAGGGCCAGAAACTGAAACAAGAGACTGAGCACAAGAACATGGGAAATGGTTTGGGCCTAACAAGCAACAACAAAAATCCCAGAAGTTCTGCGCTCTTATTAGTGCTATCAATAATTCATGTATACAACATAATATAATCCCTGATGTCCTATAGATAATGTATTAAACTTTATCTACTTGGTTAAAAAATATACTCATTCTTCCAACAGTATTTTTAGAAATTATTTCTTCCCAAAGCAATCTGATTATGCAGTCTAACTAGAGGCACAAGAAATAAAGACGCTACCATAACCATCATTAACTCTGGGCAATACCAAAGAAAAACCTGTGTCATTTGACATGAAGCTGTACACAGTCCATTTTACAGCTTTCATTGGCTCTCAGAATCATGTGCTGTGCTTCTCTGACACATTTATGGAAGATGTTTGTAAGAGTCACAAAGAAGGGAATATGTAAAACCAATGAACGAACAACCCTAGGTTAATCAATCCTTTACAATCCCACCACTCAACAAAAGAAAAAAAATGATGCAATGGTCTAAGGCAAAGAAAGTGTGAGCAAGGCCCTGTAACAAACCCTCTATTGAGGTGGGTGGTGTCATTCTTACCTTTATCACGATCATAGAGTAAATCTTCCGTTGAGCAAGGGCTACCGTCCTGGGATTCTGGGGGACAGAAGGGGGAGACACAGGGCGAGTGGCTGCTGCAGCTGCTGCTGCGCTCCTGGACAGAGGGGGTCTGAGTGTCGATGCTGCGTGTGCTGCTGCTCCGGTAGTGAGCAGGGAGCGGAGCTCTTCGGCCATCTGGAATATCCAAAGGCTGTAGGAGGAATAACCATTACACATGTGAATGACAGTGCATACTCTCGCTTCACACAGAAAACACATGGCGTTTCCTCTGATGTCATATTCCACTATCAGCATCAGTGATTCTTATGAGACTAAAGGCACCAATCTTGTGTCTTAAATTCTGCATGTTACCTTTATTGAACAAAAAATTTCTTTCATATCCCAAAGTTTTTAGGGTTCAAAGTACTACAGGTAAATTGTCTTTAAAATGACGCAGCTCTCTGCCGAAACCGGTTTGGCTCAGTGGATAGAGCATCGGCCTGCGGACTGAAAGGTCCCGGTTCGATTCCAGTCAAGGGCATGTACCTGGGTTGCGGGCACATCCCAGTAGGAGATGTGCAGGAGGCAGCTGATCGATGTTTCTCTCTCATCGATGTTTCTAACTCTCTATCTCTCTCCCTTCCTCTCTGTAAAAAATCAATAAAATATATTTAAAAAAATAAAATAAAATGACGCAGCTCTCTATATGTATTGTAGGTCAGCATTTCCACAATATCCCCCAAGAGCAGAGGCTTCTTTTAACACTGAATCCCGAATGCCAAGTACTGGGTCTGGCACACAGTGGGCATTCAGTAAATATATACTGAATGAATTCATTGAACTGCTCAAGAAATCACTTTTACTTGCCAATAAGAACTAAAATCTAATATTCACAAGTATACATTTTCTGTTTGTTCTTTCTTATTTTAATTTTGAAGGCCAGGAACAAACAATGTTTTCTATTTCCTTTGCAAATTACCCAAACTTTCTAATAATGAATGTGATATATTTCCAAATAATACTTCTAATAAGGGCCTTTTATTTAGAAAATAAAGAATTTTACAAAGAACTTTTACAATTCAATAATTGAAAAATAACCTAATTTTAAAATGGGGCAAAGAATAGACAATTTTCCAAAGAAGATGCACAAATGGTCAATAATACATGAAAAGAAGTTTAACATCATTAGCCATCAGGAAATGCCTCTCAGTCCCAATGACGAGATACCATTTCACATCCACTAGGATGGCTAAAATAAAACGGATAATTTCAAGTGTTGGTGAAGATGCAGAAATTAGAACCTTCATACACTGCTGGTGGGAATGTAAAATGGTGCACTGCAGCCACTTTGGAAAACAGTCTGGCAGTTCCTCAAAAGGTTAAACAAAAAGTTACCATGGTACCATACCAACAATACTACCCTAGGTATAAACCCGAGAGAGATGAAAACATTATGCTCACATGAAAACTGGTATATCAATTTCATAGCAGCATTACTCATAATAGCCAAAAAGTAGAAATAATACCAATGTTCACCAATTGATGACGGGATAAATAAGATCCAGACACAACTGACTATTATTTGGCAATAAAAAGGGATGAAGCACTTATACATGTTAAAACAGAAGTGAAACTTCTGACAAGTGGATAAAAAAAGCAGTTACAAAAGGCTACATAGTACATGCTTGCATTTATATGAAATGTCCGGAACAGGCAAGTCCTTAAACAGAGAAGGTAGGTAGATCTGTGGTTGCCTAGGGCTGGGACCATTGGAGGGAAATGAGGGATGACTGCTCAAGGGTATGGAGTTTCTTTTTGGTGATGAAAATGCTGCAAAATCAATTGTACAGATGGTTGCACAACTCTGTGAATATGCTAAAAACCACTGAATTGTACACTTTAAACATGTAAACTTTATGGTATGTGAATTACATTTAAAACTGTTACCAAAAAAGAACTTTTGAGACAGTTAACAATATTTTTTAAAAAAGAATTCAAACATTCCATGTAAACTTACCTTGGACACTTCTTCCTTCCCATTATTTTCCTTAATGAATACCTTTTCTAACTCAGGACTTATTCCTTCTACATTGCAGGGCACACGTGAAACAGCTGATTTTGGCACTGATATATTTGACAGAGGCATAGGGACTGATCTTGATCCAGTAGCCTACAAATCAGAAGATAAGGTAGTACCAAATTATTTGTGGTCAAAGAAATCAAAACTAAAGAGTATAGTAAATCTGAAATTAGAAACACAATGACCTTTCAAAACAATGTAAGTTCAGATACACATACAGAAATTTAGGTTCTAAAATAAGGAATGTAAAAATCACAATCAAATAATCCGTTATGCAAGTATATAGGTATGACTGTATGTATAATGTATACACTTTGTTTTTGTTTTTTACTTTAAATTCTTTATTAGTTAAGGTATTAAAAATGTGTCCTCATCCCCTCCATTAACCCCCATCCTCCCCCCCCACTCATGCTCTCACCCCCCTGTTGTCCATGTCCATTGGTTTGGCTTATATGCATGCATACAAGTCTTTTGGTTGATCTCTTCCCCCTACCCCCACCCTCTCCTACTTTCCCTCTGGGGATTAATAGTCTGATCGCTGTTTCTCTGTCTTTGGATCTGTCCCTGTTCATGCAAATACAAATATTGTATTTGTTCCTGTTTTGTTTTTTTACTTCAAAATAAGATATGTGCACTGTGCATAGGAATTTGTTCATAGTTTTTTTTTTAAACTATAGTCCAGCCCTCCAACGGTCTGAGGGACAGTGAACTGGCCCCCTGTTTAAAAAGTTTGAGGACCCCTGGTCTATGTTGTTCTCTATAGTCCACAAATGAGTGAGATCATGTGGTATTTATCTTTCTCTGACTGGCTTATTTCACTTAGCATAATGCTCTCCAGTTCCATCCAAGCTGTTGCAAAAGGCAAGAGTTCCTTCTTTTTTACCGCAGCATAGTATTCCATTGTGTAGATGTACCACAGTTTTTTAATCCACTCATCTGCTGATAGGCACTTAGGCTGTTTCTAAATCTTAGCTATGGTGAATTGTGCTGCTATGAACATAGGGGTGCATATATCCTTTCTGATTGGTGTTTCTGGCTTCTTGGGCTATATTCCTAGAAGTGGGATCACTGGGTCAAATGGGAGTTCTATTTTTAGTTTTTTGAGGAAGCTCCATACTGTTCTCCACAGTGGCTGCACCAGTCTGCATTCCCACCAGCAGTGCAGAAGGGTTCCTTTTCCTCCACATCCTCTCCAACACTTGTTGTTTGTTGATGATAGCCATTCTGACAGGTGTGAGGTGATACCGCATAGTCGTTTTGATTTGCATCTCTCGTATAATTAGTGACTTTGAGCATGTTTTCATATGTCTTTCGGCCCTCTGTATGTCCTCTTTCGAAAAGTGTCTATCTAGGTCCATTGCCCATTTGTTGATTGGGTTGTTTATCTTCCTATTATTAAGTTTCATGAGTTCCTTGTAAATGTTGGAGATTAAACCCTTATCGGTGATATTGGCAAATATGTTCTCCCATGCAGTGGGTCTTCTTGTTGTTTTGTTGATGGTTTCCTTTGCTGTACAAAAGCTTTTTATTTTGATGTAGTCCCATTTGTTTATTTTCTCTTTAGTTTCCATTGCCCTAGGAGCATTATCAGAGAAGAAATTCCTTCGACATATGTTTGCTATTTCGCTGCCTATGGATTCCTCTAGTATTTTTATGGTTTCCCGTCTTATGTTTAAGTCTTTTATCCATTTTGAGTTTATTTGTGTGTATGGTGTGAGTTGGTGGTCTAGTTTCATCTTTTTGCATGTATCTGTCCAATTTTCCCAACACCATTTATTGAAGAGACTGTCTAGACTCCATTGTATGCTCTTGCCTCCTTTGTCAAATATTAATTGGGCATAGTGCTTTGGGTCAATTTCTGGGTTCTCTATTCTATTCCATTGATCAATATGTCTGTTCTTGTGCCAGTACCAAGCTGTTTTATGAACAGTGGCTTTGTAATACAGTTTGATATCTGGTATTGAGATCCCACCTACTTTGTTCTTCTTTCTCAGGATTACTGCAGCTATTCGAGGTCTTTTTTTATTCCAGATGAATTTTTGGAACGTTCGTTCTAGATCTGTGAAATATGCCGTTGGTAATTTAATGGGGATTGCATTGAATCTATAGATTGCTTTGGGTAGTATGGACATTTTGATGATGTTGATTCTACCAATCCATGAACACGGTATGTTCTTCCATCTGTTTATGTCTTCCTCTAGAGGAAGACATAAACAGATGTATACACTTTTAAAGTAGAATAGCAGACATAATCTTTGGCACTGTTTAATTTTTACCCTGTTCCATTTTTACTGAAAAAGCATAGTTGAAATCATGTAAGTTAAGTATACCATGTGACTCTACTGTTTTGTGTGTGTGTGTGTGTGTGTGTGTGTGTCTGTCTCCTGCACTGAGACAATTACCTGCAAGTATTTTCCATTTCCATTTTGTCAGTCATTTAAGAAAACCTCAGCCATTTAGGTTTAATTTTAGGCATGTTATATTTTTCATTATTTATATAATATTATTGACAGAAGTATATATTTGGTTTCTGCCCTGGTCCCTAACACAAAGTTCCTAAAATTCTTGTAATTTCCTGAGTGATAGGAGTGCCAATTAGCATCTTTTGTTCCAATATTTATTTTTTGACCCCAGATCCTGACACAGAGCTCCTAAATTCCTTGGAATTTCCTGGGTGGTAGGAGCCAAGAGTCTTTTTTGTTCTAATGAGACAGCTCTTAGTGGGCTCCTGAATACCTTCAGAATGGGGGCTAGTCACTAAAAAGACCAAGCTTTGATTAGAAGCTTGAAACTTTCGGCGACTCCCACCCTGACTCATCCTCTTGGGAAGGGAGAAGGGATGAAGATTGAGTTAATAGTGGATTGTGCATATGTGATGAAACCTCCATAAAAAACCCCTGAACTATGGGTTCAGATACCTTCCAGGTTGGTGAACACATAGCCATATCCACCAAAGGGTGACATACCCCTACTTCACGGGGACATAAGTGCCTGCACTCAGGATCTCCCAGATCTTGCCCTATGTTCCTCTTCATCTGTAACCTTTATTATACCATTAAAACACACCAATAAATGTGTCTTTGAGTTCTGTGAGCCATTACAGCCAATTATTGAACTGATGAAGAGGTTGTGGGAATCCCTTCTTTATAGCCAGGTGGTAGAAGTACAGAAGACAATCTGGGACTTGCAACGGCATCTGCAGGGGGTGCAGTCTGGTGAGGCCGAGCCCTTCACCAGCGGGGTCTATGCCAACTCTAGGCAGTTAGTGTCAGAATGGAATTGTGAAACTCTTAGTTTGTATTTGAAGAGTTGGTGAATGGGCTGGTGTGGAAAACAACCCCACACATTTGGTAGAACATTATAAGTAGAGGGTACGGAAGTTCACATTTAAGAGAAAAGTACTGATTTTATGTTTATATTTTATGTAATCATCTCATTAAGTTCTCAGTTTTTATTATGAAAAAAATATAATCATCAACATAATTAAACAGAATAGCATAATGAATCCTCAGGTGCACATCATCAAGCTTCAAAAATTAAAACAAGTGCCAATTTTGTTTTATCTAAAATCCTTTTTTTTGTTCTTAGAGTATTTTAAAGAACATTCACCTCTCACCTACAAAAAGTTCAGTGTGTATAACAAAAGATGATTATTTTTACACATAACCAAATGCCAAAAAGTTCTGTGTAAATTGGGAACAAGCACATAATTCTTTTATGTTAAGTCAACAAGTAAACAGATCTACTATAAATGCATTGGGGTCTTACAGAAAATATGCTTGAAATAAACAAAGTAAGAATAATATTTTAATTATATCAGATTAAGGAGAAAAAGGAAGTCATATGTGAAATTTCACTTCAAATGTCTGAGGCTTGCTTGGCAATTGCATGTTTGTTTTACAGCTCTGATGAAGTATAAATGGTGTACAATAAAATCCTCCCATTTTAAGTATGCAGTTCATTAAGCTTTGTAAATATACACAGCCATCCAATTATGAGTATAATCACATTTAGAACCTTCCATCATTCTGAAAAATTCCCTAGGGCCTCTCTGTAGTCAATTCCTAACCCTAATACTTTCTGTCTATAATTTTGCCTTTTTGAGAATTTAATATAATGAATCATATAGTATGCAGTCTTTTGCTCCTCACTTTTTTCACTTAGCATGTTTTTGAGATTCAACCATCTAAGTATCAGTAGGTCCTTCCTTTTACTGCTAAGTAGCATTACACTATATAGATATATGAAATGTTTATCCATTCACTAGCTGATGGATATTGGTTTGTTTCCATTTTTTCACCCTTATGAATAATGCCTCCATGGACATTGCTGTACAAATCTTTGTGTGGACATGTGTTTATTTCTCATGGACAGATGCTAAAGAGTGGAACCGCTGGGCTGTATGGTCAGTGTATACTGAACTTTTGAAGAGAATGCCACATTGTTTTCCAAAGTGGCTATACCATTTTATGTCCCCTCGGCCCCGCCGCAAAGTATGGCTCTTCTAGTTGTTCCACATCTTCATCAATATTTGATATTGTCAGTATCTTCCATTTTAGCTGTCCTATCATTAGTTTTAATAGTTTAGTTCATTCACTTTGATTTTCTAAATATATAATATTGTATGCAAATAATGATATCAATTATTTCTTTTTTTTCACTGCTCTGTCTAGAGCAGGGTTGGGCAAACTTTTTGACTCGAGGGCCACAATGGGTTCTTAAACTGGACTGGAGGGCCGGAACAAAAGCATGGATGGAGTGTTTGTGTGAACTAATATAAATTCAAAGTAAACATCATTACATAAAAGGGTACGGTCTTTTTTTTTTTTTTTAGTTTTATTCATTTCAAATGGGCCGGATCCAGCCCGCGGGCTGTAGTTTGCCCACGGCTGGTCTAGAGCAATGGTTCCCAACCTTTTCTTGGCCATGCCCCACCTAAGCATCTCTGAAATCCTGATGCCCCCCCCCATGATATATTATTCAAAAAGTGAACTCCTATTCACATGGAGGAAGCCTAAAAGGCCATTAACTTGGTCTAAACAAGCTTCCAAAGAACATGGCATCCATGAAAGAGAAAAATAAAAGAACAGACAGTTGAAGTACTGAGGAAGAAATCACTATGAAATTGTTAAAATAATAATAATGATATGAAGTGATTTGAAAAAACTAGCAAATAAAGTTTCAAAACATATAATAGAAAACTGAAATACATAAATATGTCAATATCTGTATCTATATCTATAGATATAGATATATACTCTATATGAGACCTCCAGAACCATAAGACATGCAAAAAATTCACTGTTAATAATAACTCATTCTCAAACTGCCCCCCTTAAAAATCAAATTGCCCCCCTGTGGGGCATGTGCCCCACGTTGGGAACCACTGGTCTAGAGCATCTATATTATTAGCAAATAATATCAATAATTACAGACATCTATGACTTGATTTTTATTATAACAAAAACACTTCCAGCCGGAACCGGTTTGGCTCAGTGGATAGAGCGTCGGCCTGTGGACTGAAAGGTCCCAGGTTCGATTCCGGTCAAGGGCATGTACCTGGGTTGCGGGCACATCCCCAGTAGGAGATGTGCAGGAGGCAGCTGATCGATGTTTCTCTCTCATCGATGTTTCTAACTCTCTATCTCTCTCCCTTCCTCTCTGTAAAAAATCAATAAAAATATATATTTATAAAAAAACAAAAAAACAAAAAAAAAACACTTCCAATATTTTATTGGTAAAATCTCACAATATGTGCAGTTAGTCATATTAAGATATACCCTATTTTTAAATAAGTTTTATCATACATGAGTACTGAGTTTTTATGAAGTCTTTTTAACATCTATTTTTGACCTCCCTGATGCAATGAATGTAACTTAATATATTTCCGGAAATGGTTGGAATCATCCTTCACATTTGGGGAAAACAATTCCCCAAATTGGGACCTGGGGTTTTTTGGTTTGGTTGGTTTTTTTATCCCCCACCAGGAGGGTTTTCCCCCACCCCCCCCCCCCAACTGATTTCCAGAGAGAGTGGAAGAAAGAGAGGAGGGGGAGGAGGGAGAGGGGGAGAGAGGGAGAGGGAGAGGGAGGGAGGGGGGGAAGAGAGAGAGGAGAGAGGGAGAGAGAGAGAGAGAGAGAGAGAGAGAGAGAGACATCTACGTGAGACCCATCAATTGGTTCCTCCTGCAAGCACCCCTACCAAGGCTGGGGAACCTGCAACCAAGGTATGTGCCCTTGACCAGGAATTGAACCCAAGACCCTTTGGTCCACAGGCCAATGCTTTAACCACTTAAGCCAAACCAGCCAGGACTGGACTTGTTTTTATATACTACTTGGGTTTCTTCTGCCATAACTACTATATTTTCTTTACTAAAATTTACATAAATATTTGTAAGTTAATTTGGTCTAGACTAGCCTTCCCCAAATTTTGTTCCATTGGGCTATGCTAGTACATGTTCCTAGGAGGAGAAAACCCCAACAAAACTATAATCCTCAATTTCTTCATATGTAAAATAGGGGTAAAATATATAAGAGATACAGAGATAGATGGGTTACAGTACTATTAGGAAGATTAAATGAGATAATGCCCATAGTTGCTTAATGAGTGAATGAGCTAGGATTTCAGCCCAGCCAGTATCAATTATCCTTGAGACCACTACACACAGCTATATCTGCTATTAAAAAGATTAGATATATGGCTAAAAAACCCTTCTTATACAATTTAGCAAATAGTAGTAATTTAGTAGATCTAGGGCAGCGGTTCTCAACCTGTGGGTCGCGACCCCTTTGGGGGTCGAACGACCCTTTCACAAGGGTCGCCTAAGACCATTGGAAAACACATATATAATTACATATTGTTTTTGTGATTAATCACTATGCTTTAATTATGTTCAATTTGTAACAATGAAATTGGGGGTCACCACAACATGAGGAACTGTATTAAGGGGTGGCGGTATTAGGAAGGTTGAGAACCACTGATCTAGGGATTTACATTATTAATTTTTAATCCTAAAATGATAAAGATTCTCCCTTTATAATGAACCCTTTAACAAAAAGTTCGCCTACCTGAGTGTGACTGATGGCTATATGGTTGCCATGGAGAGGTGACTGACGATCTTTCTCCTTACTGTGCCGACTACTCTGTTTACTACGTTGTAGTTGCTGCCGCAGTTTGGCAATCTGCTTTGGAGAGAGAGCAGGAGAAGCAAAAAGAGAACAAAAGTGATTACCAATTTTTTAGTACTTATTTCTTTAATTTTTGGATAAAAGACTGATTCATTCTTCCAAGTTTTAATGATTAAGACTTAAAAAAATAATAAATAATAAATATATGCTACAAATGTTCAATTGCACAATTTAAATAATGTTGTTGGTAAACACATACAGTAAATTTCCCCAGATTATTTCAGATTTTACCTTTGTAACGCCAGAAATATCTTCCTCTTTAAAACACTTTTTATAAGGTGAGAAATTAGTATTTCACATTCCTAGGGATTAAAGTCATCCCAATCTCTTCATATAGGGGCAATATTAGTTAAGTCTTATGTAAACAAAATCAACCTGGTTTATCACTAAATACTTGAAAATTTTAAATTCCATAGTGGTAAGAAAAATCAAAGCATTTAGGTAATTTATTAGTATTTTATTAGTACTTAATATTTTACTATTTATTACTCTTTAGTCACACAACTGGCATTTAATTTTCCAGCTTTACTGAGATATAACTGACATAAATATTCTGTAAGTTTAAGGTGTACAATGTGTTCATTTGCTACATTTATATACTGCAAAATGATGCCACCAGAGCATTAGCTAACACCTCCATCCCATCCCTTAATTACGGTTTCTTTTTTGTAATAAGAACATTTGAGATTTGCTCTCTTAGCAACTTTCAAGTATGTAATTCGGTATTATTAACTACTAGAGGCCTGGTGCACGAAATTCATACACTTGGGGCGGGGTCCCCTAGCCTGGCCTGTGCCCTCTCACAGTGCGGGAGCCCCGAGATCGAGCGCCCCAAAGATGTAGGCCCCGCCCACCCATCTGGGGCTCCTCAATAGATTGCCCCCAAGAGGTAGGCTGGAGCGGGGGTCCGCCTCCACACCACATGGAGCTGTGGGACCCCTAGGCTTCGCCTCACGGAGCTGTGGGACTCCAAGGCCTCACCCCACGGAGCCGCGGGATTCCCAGGCCTTGCCATGCAGAACCGCGGGCCCCGCCTCCGTGCCGCACATGCAGCATCAAGCCCCCACCCACCTGCGCGCACACAGCCCCGCCTACCCGCACACGCCTGCTGCACACGCAGCCTCCTGGTGATAGCTTGTTGCGACATGAGGGCGTCACAGCATGAGGGAGTGACGACCACATAGGCTTTTATTAGTATAGATAATGAAAATGCTGTACATTAGATCCCCAGAATTCATTCATCTTATAACTGGAAGTGTTGACCCTTTGACCAACCCCAGTTTGTCCATCCTCCAGCTTCTGATAATCACAACTCACCTCTCTATTTCTATGAATTGAGCTCTTTAAGGTCCCACATACAATTGATATCATACAGTATTTGCCTTTCTCTATAGGACTTATTTCACTTAGCATAATGCCCTCAAGATTCATCCATGTTGCTGCAAATGGCAGAATTTCTTTCCTTCTCGTGGCTGCATAATATTCCATTGTGTATATACATCTTCCTTATCCATTCATTCACTGACAGACATCTGGCTCTAATCACACAACTTTTAAAAAACAAATATAACTTTGGGTTATTCCCCTAAATGTAATGGTAACACTCACAGGCTAAAGAAAAGTCATTGACTACAATATGGCTTGGAAATCATTAAATTACAAATGTATTTTAGGTGAAGTACAATCTGCTTAAAATGTGCTAGACCAGGAATAAAATATTCCTGAGCATTTTAAAGGGTATCATTAGCAATTTGAGGGAAGTTATTTAATATTGGCATTATTTATGAAAATATTACGTCAATTAACAGTTATACCTGAAAAAACACTTTTATGTTACCTACTAGCTGAAGTGTAAATACAAAGTAAAGTCTGTAAAATATATTTCCTCAAAGAGATACAGTAAAGCAAAAATACAAAATATTTTAGTATTAGCTGAATACTTACTTTTAATAACCATGACAATAAAAAGCAAAATAGACAGTTGTTATTAAAGCTCAAGGGAAAAAGTATATAGGTTACAGGGAAAATTCATTTTTACTTTTGGCAAATAGAAGAGAAACAGCATGGAAAGAAATAAAGCACTTAACCAAAGGAATAATTTATATCCTTTCTTTTATAGTAAGATCCACTTATCCCTTTACTTTTCTTAAATCTCTTTGTAGCTTATGGGCTTTTCATGCAACATCTTTGCAGAGATATACAAATATGATTGTCTATGTGTTTCTTGTGCTGTTGTAATGAGGTAACTTTCTTCTAAAGAACGTTAATTTTCATTGGAAAAGGAATAAAAATTAGTAGGTAATTACTATAAATCAAGACAGTTTATTCATTATGATGAAAATATAGAATTTCAAATCGTACAAGTCATTTAATTAGGATAGAGATATAAAATTAAGTGTTTTCTGAGTATCAATGATGTTTATTGGTATTTTGAAACCAGCCAGAGTTCATATAGAAGAGCCCATAATGCTTAGAGATTAATCAAAGCAATTAGTGCTTTTCTATTTAAAAATATCTTTAAAAATAAACAAACAAAAATAAAGGCCTTTGAAACATCAAAATAAGCCAGAAAACTTTTTGTCCTAAACAGCTTTAACACCTTAAGTGCCCAGCCTGTTTTGTCTTCTGGACAGAAAGTATAGTGTCAGTCACCAGTGACTGACAGGGCGCTTAATGTGTTAACAAACCCCTGAAAACAAAATGTATACATCATGGTACACACCTTACTTTGCAGAGATACCAATTTAAATTATGCAACCTTATAATTTTCACACAATACTGTTCATTTTTGGAATATAACATA
This sequence comes from Myotis lucifugus, assembly GCF_000147115.1. Lineage (NCBI taxonomy): Eukaryota > Metazoa > Chordata > Mammalia > Chiroptera > Vespertilionidae > Myotis > Myotis lucifugus. The sequence goes on along the minus strand of NW_005871063.1, from coordinate 6,218,266 downwards.
GCGATGCTCTTATTTAGAATTCAGCAGAGATTAGAGTTAAAGTGAAGCTCATCTTCCTAAATATATATATACTAGAGGCCCGGTGCACGAATTCATGCATGGGTGGGGTCCAGTCCACCCCGATCGGGCCAATGGGGGCCGGCCGGGGAAGGAGAGGACGCAGGAGGTTGGCCGGCCGGCCCTGCCCCCAATCAGGCCAGTTGGCTGGCTGCAATGCGTGTCATAGCGACCTGTTGTTCCAGTCGTTCCGGTGGCTTGGCTTTTATATATATAGATATGTACTCAGAACATTTACAAATTTTTTATCAAGAACTATGAAACGAAAGCAAGACACCAAAAATCCCCCTTTGCTTCAGAGTACAGGAGGTCCCTGTGTTATTTACACTATATTCAGAAGAGGCGCAGACCTACATAGTAAAACTGCATATGTTCTCACCTTCCAGGGCTTTTACTTAGAATTTGTCTTCTCTTTTCCCTTTGATGCTCAAGACCGCATTACAGCCAAAGCCACCTCTTCTCCCTGACCTTAGCACCAGTGGAGAATAGACACAAAGGTTTCCTCTGGGAGGGAGGTGTAGAAGGAAACCGTAACTCCACCTCCCCACACACACACATACACACACCCCTCCCACCTCATGCACAGCTCTGATCCTCTGCCTGAGACAGCCTCCTTAAAGCCCACATTCCATCGCATCACACAGAAGCTCCTGGTCCTCACTGTGGTGAGCCTACCTACCCTGGTTACTATGATGAAATGACCACACAACTTTTCTTTACTGACTGAATTTTTAAAACTAAACTTTAGATTAATCTTCCTTTGTGTTTCTAAATATTCATTAGCTATTCTGTGACCTTAAGAAAAAACGTAAGACTGGACCTTGAGGGTATTATGCTAAGTAAAATAAGGTAGACAAAGAAAAATACTGTATGATCTCACTTATATGTGGAATCTAAAAAAAAAAAGCTTCGAGTAACAGAGAGAAGATTGGTGGTTGCCAGAGATGGAGTGGTGGGGGGCAGGAAATGGGTGAAGCTGGTCAAAGGGTACAAACTTCCAGTTGTAAGACGAGTCATTTCTGGGAATGTAATGTATAGCAAGTGACCATAGTTAACAATGCTATATTGTAGATTTCAAAGTTGCTAAGAGAGATCTTAAAAGTTCTCACAATACATAAAAAACTGTAACTGTGTGAGGTGATGATTTTGGAACTTATACATATATCAAATGATTACATTATATACCTTAAAATTATACAATGTTATATGTCAACTAGAGCCCCGGTGCACGGGTTTGTGCACTGGTAGGGTCCCTCGGCCTGGCCTGTGGGGAATCAGGCTGAAACCGGTAGTCCGACATTCCAACATGAAAGAGGTCCCAAGCACATAAGCTGCAAAGTTTTAAAAAGTTAATGAATAAGTGATCCTGGGTCAAAAGAAGAAATAATCATTGTAGGCAGAAGAAATAGCATACATACAAAGAAATGACTAAAACATTTGTGGAATCAGATAAATGAAAATCAAGGATTGGCCCCACTTAAAATCTGAGAATTAGGAATACATTTTATTGTAAATTTTTGAAAACCTGATAACATCATCCTTGTTTATTTGCTATTTTTGTCTTGTTAGCCCCCCCCCACCCCAACATACTATTGTTAGCATTTAAAAACAAAATAAAACTAAACTAAATTCAGCCTTAAATAACTGCTTGAGGCACTGTTTGTCAGAATGAATTCTATTCCACAGGCTAGGGAAATGAGAAATCTTAAAAGGTAGTAGGAGAAAAAGCAGGATTTTAAGGCTTTTAGAAAAAAAGAAAAGAGAGCTAGTTTACAACCAGGAAAAAAAGGCACATGTGCTTATGGGAATCACCTCATTCATTTTTCAATAAAAGCAGATGAGATAGGTACTACTATTATCCCCATCTTATAGATGAGGAAAATGAGAGGTAGATAGATTAAAGAGCTTGCTAAAAGTCACACAGTGAAGTGGTGAAACAAATATTTAAATTTAGGAAGTGTAGTTCCAGAGTTTGCTATCTTAACTACTATTCACTATTGTTTAAAGAATCAAGTTAATAACTCACCAGGAGATAAAGAAATCTTATAAAAAGTGAAGACAAACATACAAATGGAAATGATAATTTGACACCTGAACTAAAACAAAACAAAAAACCCAAACCAATTATTAAAGCTATTTACCTAAGACATTTTCTTAAAAATGTAGCGAGAGGTCATGAATCTCAAGCTGTTATTCACTTTTTTATATGAAAAAAAGGGAATATGTGACCAACTTTAGTGCTTGTAAAGATAAAGTGTCTCAAAAGAAAGGTCCTGTAGTCAAAAACAAATTTTTAATATTACATTCCTTGACAGTGTTCAGAGGAATTTAAAATGCAATACCACCTAACCTAACACTAAAACTAAAAATTTAAAACTTTTTTTGTCTTTCCATAAATATGCATAATCAGTGTTGTCTTCCTGTTTTTCTTTAAAGTGCCAACAGGAAAACCCAAATGAACTATCTGCTATTCATTCAGTCCATGATAATCAAATGAGCAAATGCAGGCACATGCATGCACAAACGTGCATGTACAAGGAGCACACACACATGCATAGGGAGAGGTTACCTGCACAAACATCAACCCTTTCATACCCACAGATATGCTTGCCCAGGAACAGACAGAAAAAGATACTCCCACACACAAATTCATCCCCAAAGATACAGCCAGTATCTTTTTTATACATATAAAATAAGTTTTAATATAGAAGTGTATTTACAACTACCTACAAGGCACAAGTTTCAACAGAGGCATGTTAACAATACCAGACTAACATTTAAAAATACACTTAGTTCACAAACCCGCTTGATCCCACAGATTTATTGTATCTCTTTTACAGACCAGGAAACACTAAAAAGTAAAATACCTTTTCCAATGTAACACAGCTAATAAATGGCAGGCCTGGTCCTTCAGTCTTTAATTCGTAACTTCTATTTCCTACCAACAGTGCTGAAAGTAATACCAGGTTAATGTTCAACTGCAATAACTACCAGTCACTATGTATTGGCTCATAATCTCAACCACTTCGCAAAGTAACTTCCTTTCTTAATGTTGGAGATATTGCAAGATGTGAAAATAGAATAAAGATGAACAAAAATGTGATGAAGCAATTAACTGACTACATACTAACATACTGATAAGTTTCTATTTTTCTGATAAGCAGTATTTAGGACCTTAAAAACTGTGCCTATTGGATACAATTTTAAATTATGAAAAATTGTAAAACATCTTTATAACTCAATATGGATTGAAAGAGACCTTATTAAAAATATATAGTTTTAAAAGGTTCATCACACAATTCATTTGCTTTCAAATGGATAATCAAAATTCTCCATTCTGTTGTCTTTTAGGTCCAGAGAAAATATTATTGCAATATTTTTGCCTACTATAGTATGATAAAAAATATTTTAAATACCAATACTGCCCTAGCTGGTTTGGCTCGGTGGATAGAGCGTTGGCCTGCGGACTCAAGGGTCCCGGGTTCGATTCTGGTCAAGGGCATGTGCCTTGGTTGCGGGCACATCCCCAGTGGGGGTTGTGCAGGAGGCAGCTGGTCGATGTTTCTCTCTCATCGATGTTTCTAACTCTCTCTCTCTCTCCCTTCCTCTCTGTAAAAAATCAATAAAATATATTTTAAAAAAAAATACCAATACTAAAGGATGTTAGGGCGAAAGGTATACTCTTAGTAAAACTATAAGAAACTTTTATTTTTCTTATTTAAAAAGGGAAGTCCATATCAATAATACTTAATAATTGGCCTTGGTCAAGTAGCTCAGGTGGTTAGAGTGTTGTCCTGATACGCCAGAGTTGCGGGTTCGATCCCTGGTCAGGGCACATACAAGAATCAACCAATGAATGCATAAATAAGTGGAATAACAAATCGATGTTTCTCTCCCTGTCTAAAAATAAATAAGTAAAAATTTAAATAAATAAAATAAAATCATATCTAATAATTGTTATTTTATTAGAAGTGAGAAGCATACCTAATCATTTTCCTTACTTCTACAGATGGTTCCCTCTAAGAAAAACTATCTTACTAATGAGAGCAGGACTAAGATAAAGAAGCAACCTATGATTTTTCCTTATTTCCACTGAAGGACTTATGAATAGTAAACCCACCTTTTTCAATTTATCTTTATCAAAATCATGAATAGTAAAAAAAAAATTAAAACAATAATACAACATGTACCATTTTTGTTTTCTCTGGGAATGACACCTTCTGGGACCAAAAGGTTTGCTTCCTGCTTACTATAAAAACAGTGGATTCCCCCAGCTCTGTCTCTCTCTTCTGAAATGGGATCTACTGCATGGGCAGGCATCCATTTGGGCCCTCCCCATCTCCCCCATGTGACTGCAGGGTCAGGAGAACAAATACAAACTTGATAGTCTTGATACTTGCTGTGCTGAAGTCCATTGTCTAAACCAGGAGTCTCATGATTCTGCCAGCATCCATGAAACAGTAAAAGCAGCTTTTTAGGCTGTAAGTAGGAAAAAAATAAAATCCAAGACCCAAGAGGATATACTTTCTCCTTTGCCTCAAATGGAGAGGAGTTTTAATGGGACAACTTGAATGACTGATGTATGTTCCCCATAGATAAGAGGTCATGATGAATTCGTATCTGATACCCACTCCAGATACTCAAAATGTGGAGCTAGGATAACAGAATTTTACTGTAGCATTTGAATCAGCATAAGCTCCAGACATTAACCAGACAAAAAATATGTGAGTTTCCCAGGAATCATTTGGGAAATTAGTGTGAGAGTCATTGTGGAAGTTGTCTTAGGTCCATGTAAGAAAGCCACCTAGAAGGGTGAAGGAGCTCAGCAGCTGAGAATGTGAAATCTAGGTCTAGAATTCTAGAGGCCAAGGAGAGATTAAGAGACTCACTAACGCATTAAGACAGAACTAAAGGTAAGAGATGTGTAGCAACAAGGAATTCCAAAGAACCCATGAAGTCACAAAAAGAAGTTTTAAGAATCTGTCAAGCCCAGGGAATGTCAAGGCATCTTACAACAGTACCATTCAAATAGGAACATATTTTTCCCCTTACCTTTCCCTCTCTCCCCCACGCTCCAACTCCAGAGGGGTTGGAAACAGGAGCTATGGAATTAGGAAGGCGATGAGCAAGACACAGAAAAGGAGCCTCCAGGATCCCTTCACCCATGAAGGCACCCAGCTGTAGAAGGCCCATGAGAGAAGTTAGAAGCGTTGACTATGGTAAGAGATTGGAAAGCATGCTCACCTGAAGGGACTGCAGGGGTGTAAGTGATCAGATTCTAGTTTTGTACTACGGGAAGGAAACAAATATATTTATCACAAACTATATCCCTTCTTCTCTCATTGAACAAGGACTATAGGAGTTAATATAAAGTCTTTTTGTGATTATTCCTTAAAGTCTTAGCTGCTTTTCCTAATATGTAATTAAGCTATTTAAGAAGTAGATTGTTGTTATCTACTGTTTCTTTTGAAATTCTAGATGCATAGAGTCTCATTCATCTGACATTATTCCATGAATAAATGCAGTGCCACTAAAGGCTGATGATGTTTGCTAATGATGATGTTTGCTAAAAAAAATCTTAAAATTTTACCTTTATTCTCTTTTATCTCTATTAAATGTGTAGAAATCAAGTACCATAAAAAGTGACAAGTATTAATTAAATCTTTATCATTTACTTAGCAGAGTTTTTAAACTCTAGTTATGCTGTGTACATTAATTTTAAATTGTTTTATATAAACAGGAAACCACATATCTAACCAATGGAAAAGTACACTTGTACTTTTTTGGTTTGCAAAATGTAAATAAAGGTTGGACCAACAACCCTTCAGTAAACATAATCTAAAGGAAAAAAGTAATCTCCTCTTAAAGGAAAATGATGCTTCTCTTGAACTCATTTCCTTAACATAGACACAAACCACAAACTCACTGTATACTGACATCAATAATAGTTCGTGATAAATATATTGATAATCTGACATTTCTTTGTAGGTACTCTGCCCTTTTTCCAAATGTGTGTGTGTGTGTGTCCTTGATCTACAATTCCACTACACTAGACCTAAAGGTTGGAATTTTTTCACTGTTCTGTTTTTCCTCCTTGGAACTGGTGGGCTTTTTCAATACAAAGATATACACGGCTCTTCAAATCTAGCAAATTTTCATCCTTAAAAAATTTCTCTTCCCTGATGCTTATTATTCTTACTTTCTGGAACTCCTAAATCTATTTTCCATGTTTCTTAACTTCTCTTTCATGTTTAAACTTCTTTATCATTTTCTATATTTTAGATGATTTGCTCATCCTGACTTTCAATTCTCAGTTGAGTCTTTTGATTCACTAATTCTCTCTTCTGCTATGTCCTTTGGATCCAGTAAACAGTTTTTTATTTCACCAACTTTTGTTTCTTAAAAGATTTTCAAACGGACCTTTATCATTCTGCCTGTTCTTATTTATTCCTTTTCTCATTGAAAATTACTATTTCGTTTGAAATTATAAATTCTTATTTTAACATTATTTTGGGATTGTGTTTTTATCTTTATTTCTTCAGATGTACAGTATTCTATTTAATATATCTGCTGTGTGTTATGGCAATAGATTTCCTTACATTCCCTAAAATACTTGTCTTCAAGGTCACCTTACGTGGGAGTGTTGTCCTTGGTGAGCTCTTTCCTGCCATGTTACTTCATGGTTGCTCAGACTGGCCTCTGGGGTTGCATAGCTCCAGAGCAGGTTTTAAATTAGTATGACTGGGGCCTTGGTCCCACATGGGTAGAGCTCTAGTCCAGATGCCATGTACACATACAACATATGGTTACTATTTCCATTTTTACATAGCTGTCTCTCTGGCCCACAGGAAAACACCAACAATGTCACATGGGGTTATTTCAGGTACAGTTTTACTGCCTACAAACATAGTCCTAGATCTCTATTTATGCAAACAGCTCCATTCCAATATCCCACCATTTATTTGCAAGATACATTTGGCGCTCTTAAAATGTGTAGGAATCTACTCTCTCTTAAAACTGGCTTAAAAAGTCTCCCTAATCCCCAGCGAACATGACCCAGGCTCCCTCCCTCCCTCCCTCTCTCTTTCTTTTCTCTTTCTTTTCTCTTTCTTCTCTCTCTCTCTCTCTCTCTCTCTCTCTCTCTCTCTTTCTTTCTTTCTTTCTTTCTTTCTTTCTTTCTCTCTCTCTCTCTCTCTCTCTCTCTCTCTCTCTCTCTCTCTCTCTCCATCCATCCGACTGATTTGAGAGAGAGATGAAGGGGGAGAGAGAGAGACCTTGATATGAGAGAGAAACATCGATCCGATCTGTTGCCTCCCACATGCGCCCAAACCAAGAATCAAACCTGAAACCTTTTTGGCGTATGCCATGATGCTCTAACCAGCTGAGCCACCAGGCCAGGGCTCAAGTCATCTTTTAAAAACATTATAGTATATAACTTTTAAAAATATTACTATTTTAATAATAGCTCTTATTTTTCATAATTTTCTCAAATGCCAATTCTTTTTTTAAAAAATATATTTTATTGATTTTCCACAGAGAGGAAGGGAGAGGAATAGAGAGTTAGAAACATCGATGAGAGAGAAACATCGATCAGCTGCCTCCTGCACACCCCCCACTGGGAATGTGCTCGCAACCATGGTACATGCCCTTGACTGGAATCGAACCTGGGACCTTTCAGTCCACAGACCAACGCTCTATCCACTGAGCCAAACCAGTCAGGGCGAAATGTCAGGGCGAAATGCCAATTCTTATTTTTACTTTTAGTCTTCACCCATATATTCCTATACTTTTTCTAGCCATAGTAGAATTTAATACCTTCATGACATGTCACGAAAAAGCCACCAGTGTCTTATATTTTTTCCTTTTATTTTTTCCTTTTTTTCTTTCATCTTTACTGAGATATAATTTACATTCCCTTAACTTCATCCATTCAGTAATTTTTAATCACTTTTCAGAGTTCTATAATAATCATAATGCAGTTTAGAGTTATTTCATCAACCCCAAATTTGCTTTGAGTCTATTTGTAGCCAATAACCACTCCCCCAGCCCCACTCCTGGCCACATACAACCACTAATGGGCTTCGTTTTTTCCTGTATAAATTTGCCTTTTCTGGCATTTCAAAATAAATGGAACCATATCATAGGTAGTCTTACTCATCTGGCTTCTTTCACTTAACAGGGATTAGAAAAACTACAATCTGCAGGTCAAATCTAGCCTGCCACATGTTTTTGTAAATAAAATTTATTGGAGCATAACCACACCCACTCCATACTGTCTGTGGCTGCTTTTGCATTACAATAGCAGAGCTGAGTAATTGCAACAAAGATAATATGGCCCACAAACCCTGAAATATTTACTATCTGGCCTTTTACAGAAAAAAATTGCTGACCATTAACTTAGTAAAATCTTTTTGAATTTCATTTACACTGTAGCATGCATTAGTATTCAGTACATTGTTTCCTTTTATTGCTGAACTAGAAGCCCGTTGCACGAAGATTCGCGCAATAGGCCTTCCTTCCCCTGGCTGCCGGCACCGGTTTTCCACTGGCACCGGTTTTCCTCCAGCACCTGAGACCCAGGCCTTTGGTCCGGCAGCATCGGAGAAGCCAAGCCTCTTCAGTCTTCAGTCTTCACTCCGGCCTGGAGCCTTCAATCTTCACTCCCGCCTGCGTGCGCAAATTACCCGCCATCTTTGTGGGTTAATTTGCATAGTCACTCTGATTGGCTGGTGGGCATAGTGGAGTGACACCAATTTGCATGTTTCTATTTTATTAGTGTAGATAGTATGCTATTGCATGAATATACTACATTTTATTTATCCAGTTACTAACTGATAGATAATTTCCAGTTTTTAGTTGTTCTGAATAACTCTGCTATAAACAATACTGTATGTCTTAAAGTACACAGGTGTTTTCATCTTTATTATACAGATTCCTAGGAAAGGAATTGCTGGGTTATATGCTAAGTTGATGTTTTAACTTTTAAAGAAACTGGCTAACTATTTTCTGAAGTCGCTGTACCACTTTATATTCCCAACAATGTTTGAGGGGTCCAGATTTTCTGCATCCTTTTCAATACTCAACATTGTCTTTTAAATTAAAGTCATTGTAGTTGGTGTGTAGTTGTATTTAATGATTTAATTTTACATTTGTCTAATGACTAATGATGCAGAATACTTTTTGGCACCCATAAATATTTGGTGAAAATACTTCCATTCAAGTGTATTACCCATTGGGTTGTCTTATTATTAATTTGTATGAGTTCCTTATATATCTGTGGATAAGGCCTATATCAAATATATGATTTGCTAATATTTTTTCCAGTCTGGGGCTTGTCTGTGCATGCTCTTAGTCATGTGTAAATGTTCATTTTAATAAAGTTCAATTCATATTTTTTTCTCTTATGGCCTTGCTCTTGGTGTTGCACCTAAGAATGCCCCACCTAATCCAAGGTCTTCTAGAAGTTTTATAATTTTAGAAATTATATTTAGAACTATGATCCATTTTGAGTTCATTTTTCTCTATCCTGGGAGCTAAGGGCTTAAGTTTTTTCTTTATATATGGATATAAAATGATCCCAGTACCACTGTTGGAAACACTGTCCTTTTCAAGTGAATTGTGTTGTTAACTTTGTTGAATGAAATCAACTGACTATAAATATAAGGTTTACTCCTGGATTCACAATTTTGATCCATTTATCTATATGTCTTCTTTTATGCTAATTCTTTGCCAACTGCATTCTTATAATGTACATTTATAAGAAGTATTGAAATTGTGTAATGTACGTCCTCCCAAAATTTTCCTTGCTTTCAAAATTATTTTGGCCATTCTAGGTCCTTTGCATTTCCATGTAAATCTTAGGGCTATTACCTTGTTAATTCCTGCCCAAAACAAAAAGTATGAAATTTTAATGGTGATCACCGTGGATCGATTTTGGGAGAACTACCATCTTAATAATGATACTGAGTGTTACAATCCAGTAAGGCTCCTACTCTCAGATGTAATTTGAGTATAGAATGAGTAGTACAAAGTCTGAGCCCTTTACAAGTTGGCCCCAAATTTTATTATCACTAGGCCTGCTTGAATCTCCTCTCTATGCATTTATAGTCTCCTCTGACTAGTGATGCATGGGTGGTTTGGGCCCACTTCACTTTCTGCTGTGCATATCCAGTCAAGCTGGGATATGTGGTGAACTTATCAAGCCCCTGTGGCTGTCTTGCCTCTTACAACTCGATAAAATCTCGCTACTTGCCAGAAACAGGACTACAACCTCAGACTAGCGGAGCCATTGTTTCTCCCTGTTCATTTGTAACTAAGATCACTAATTTAATCTTCAATACTCTGTATCAAGTACTCTGTCAGCAGTAGGGGCAGCAAAGCTTCTGGTTTTCAAGGCCTGCTCCATCCTGGTTGAAATGTCACACCAACAAAGCAGGGGATGAGTAAGAAGGGGGAAAGGAGTAGCACCAGATAAGAACACCACAAACTTGTGTTATTCTTGCCTTGAGTTCAGTACTTTTCATGAACAAAACTTCTCAATTTGTTTGTTTGATTTCCAGAACACTGAATTATTTGTTTTAGCCAGTGTTATGGTTGCTTTGTGGGGAGAGCAATCAAATCTCCCACTCAGTAATTAATGCTAGCCACTCCTTTTTCAATCATGCATATCCTAGGTTGTTGCAATCCAAAGTTCAATCATACCAAATCTTGGCTATTACTTTGAGATTGCATTGCTTCTGAGATAAAACTGAAAGTTCACTTTTTTGGTATTTGTATTTTATGCACAGATATGTAGTGACTTTAGATATATTAAACCAGTTTCCTTCCTTCCTTCCTTCCTTCCTTCCTTCCTTCCTTCCTTCCTCCTCCCCACCTCCCTCCCTTCGTTTCTTTCTTCCTTGCTGCTGGGAAAAACTGATTTTGTGTACATGCATTTGTGTGTAGGGTAGACAGAAGTTGAGGATTTCTCTACATTAATATTATAGAGAAACTATAATACTAATATTATAGAGATACCATAGTATATGCAAGATACTGATAGCCCATAGTATATTAAAATGATACTAAGAGGTATGGAAACTATGGCATATATAAAAATTATTTGAGAGAAATGTCAATGTTTATCCTGGAGAAAAATAACATATTGCTAGTCTTTCAAATATTTAAAGTTGACTTACACAATGATACCAAAAGCGGAGTAAAAACTAAGGGGTATAATTCTGAGTTCAATATACAACATTAACTATTTAACAACTTAAGCTGAAACAACTGAACTAGTTTGGTTCTCTAGCAAAGTGAGGAGCTTCTCTCACCAAGAATGATCAAAATACACTAGATGACCATTTTTTTTAAAGGAGTGTTTACATAGAAGATAGACTAGATCAGCGGTCACCAACCAGTGGTCCGAGGACCATTGGTGGTCCATGAGGTCCGAAAGGTTGGTGACCACTGGACTAGATGACCTTTCAATTCAGTTTCTATGAAAATAAAAGAATTTAGATAGATAAAAGATAACACTATCAGGAAAATAACCCAAAATATACATAAAGATTATCACAACTTGGGTTATTCATAATGAATAAGAGAATAAAAACTATAAAAGATATGAATTCCACTGTACTACTGGGTCTCAAAGGACAATATGCTGGTTATCATGAAAAAGTTATTAGAAGCAAAAAACACTTTCCTACCATTGTACAAAACTATGATCTACAGTTCTCATTGCTATAACTCAAAAACAAGAAAGCTGAAGTGGGAACAAAAGATAACCAAAAGGAAGAAGATATAGCAATTATAAATAAAATAAGAATTCATTCTGGAAAAGGCAAAAGCTGAGAGTTTGCAGAGCAAACATTTATAAAGAACATGAAGAGCACAAATAAGGTAAACTCGGATTTGTTCACCAAAACATGGAGGGCAACTCCTAAACTCTGAAGAAAAGTACCATTATATTCAGGAAATGATAAGATAATTTGCTAGGATAAAAATAGGTTATAGACTACAAACAGAAATACCTTACCTCTTTCAGTTGATCAGCACTCCCCCATGACGCAGAACGCTGATGTGACCTCTCTTCTGCTCCCTCTTCCACCCAACAGCTAGGTGTCTTGAACAAAACAAAGTAAGAAATTTTGTCTTTACTCCTTATTCTCACAGCAACTCAAACATATTTCAAAATTTTCATGAAAAACCAATTAAGAAGCTATACTACTAAAATCCCTTAAACGCTAAGATTTTCATGACCCTGTGTAATGTTTAAAACATTCTATCATATTCTGAGTTAGACATGATCAATTAAAGATGCTTCTAAGTTACTCAAAACATTGATTTTCAAATCAACAATAATGAAACATCCAAATGTAATACAAAACATTAAGTACCAAATGGTAAGACCATTTAGTAGCTATATCTAAAAAAAACTAACAATATTAAAGTATCATTCTTAATACATGAGAGGACTCTTGGTGTAATGTAAATTAGGGAAAGTAAAAACCACTATTTAAAGACAAATAGTAAAGATTATCACAGTAAATATATATGGCTCTAAAAACTATTTTTATTACACATTTAAAAAACCATCACTTATGTTGCAGCTACACCTATGACTTTACATAATATATAACTTCTTATGAAAAAGCCATCAGTGTTGTCTGGATGTACCACAATTTATTCATCCAATCACCTATTGAAGGACATCTTGGTTGCCTCCAAGATTTAACAATTAAGAATAAAGCTACTATAAACATCCATGTGCAGGTTTTCCAAATCCTTTGGGTGAATACCAAGGAGCATGAATGATGGACTGTGTGGTAAAAGCATGTTTAGTTTTGTAAGAAACAGCCAAACTATCTTCCAAAGTGGCTGCACACCATTTTGCATTTCCACCAGCAATGAATGAGAGTTGCTGTTGCTCTGCATCCTGGTCAGCATTTGGTGGTGTAGGTGTTTGAATTTCAAAACAGGTCAAACTAACTCAGGTATGAAGTGGTATCTCATTACTATTTTAATTTGCATTTCCCTGACAACGTATGATGTAGAGCATCTTTTCAGATGCTTATTTGCCATCTTCCTTGATGACATATCTATTAAGGTTTTTGGCCCATTTTTTTTAAAAAGGTTATTTTCTTATGTTGAGTTTTAAGAATTCTTGGTATGTTTTAAATTTATTTTTTATTGAATTTATAAAGGTGACATTGGTTAATAAAATTATATAGGTTTCTGGTCTACAATAAGTCATCCGTGTATTATATTGTGCATTTACCACCCAAGTCAAATCTCCTTCCAACACCGCTGATCTTCTCTTTACCCTCTTCTACCTCTCCCCACGCCCCTTACTATTGTCTGTGTCCATGAGAATCTTTATTTTCTTTGCTCAGTCTCTTCACCCTTCTCACCCAGCCCCCAACATCTTCACCTCTAACAGCTGTTCTCTATCCCATGAGTCTGTCTCCACTTTGTTAGTTTATTTGGTTAATTAAATTCCACTTATGAGTGAAATCGTATGGTACTTGTCTTTCTCTGACTGGCTTATTTCACTTAGTGTAATACTCTCCAGGTCCATCCATGCTGTTGCAATCTGGGAATACATGCACAGAAACCTGAAACACTAATTCGTTCATTGCAGCATTACTTACAATACCCAAGATTTGAAAGTAGCCCAAGTGCCCATCAGTAAATGAGTGGATACAAAAGCTGTGGTACATTTCCACAATGGAATACTACTTGGCCATAAAAATGAATTCTTTGTATATTTTGAATACCAGACCTGAATCTGGTATTCAAATATCAGATATGAATCCTGGGTATTTTTGTTATTTTATCTTTATTCATAAACTAGCAAAGGCAGCTTTGCTTCCCTGGGTTATCAATTTCAAAACAGGTCAAACTAACTAATAGCAAGAAAATACTGTTTTTCAATATTGACTGTCAATATGTAAGAGCCTAAAGCCACTTCCAAAAAAAACTTACAAAAACAAATGAATTAATAATTACTTCACAAAATTCTCTGAATCTTATTTAACTCTTTAAACAAATCTTATATAAAACTTTTAAATCTATTTTTTGTATAGTTCATCCTTACCCTCGAAATTTACTGCAGTTTAAAATCTATTGTGGAAATATAATTATTGACTTAATTATTTTACTGTACTTAAATATATGACCCTTAGTAGCAAAGTACTGATAAACCTGGCAAGAAATGAAGTGGAATTACTTGAGAATCAATGATATTTCAACTGTAATTAATTATGATTATAATTTTCATTTATAAAGTTTTAAAATAAATAATGACAAACTGTTCATTATTTATAAATACATTGTTTGACTAATAAAAATGTTAAAAACTTTTAATTTAAAAGCTAATTTTGAAGTTTATCCTGATGATGCTTTAAAAAGGAGCACAAAAACATTATGATTCTAATATTACTATCTTTTGTTTTTCTAGTAAATGTATGTAAATATAGTCTTATAACCAAATATAAATATAAATAGCCTCTTCACTTGAAAACAGAGTGCAGAAAGAACAGTTCAGCTGAAAACAGCATGAGGAATTCAGTGCTAGCAGCACTTAAAAATTTTTTAGCATGTTCCACTTCTATACCAAGTTATGTGCTCATTATTTTAGACTAGTTTCATCCAGTGGTCCCTGGCTGAGCATAATTGGCCTCATCTGGGAGCATGGTAGAAATGCAAATTCTCAGGTTCAATCCCAGAATTATTAAATCGGGAATTCTTAGATCAAGTCCAGCATTATGCATTTTAACAAGCTCTCCAGATGATTCTGAGGCAAGCTAAGGTCTGAAAAGCACTGTTAGACTAAGGAAATAAAAATGAATAAGAAACAGATCCTGCACTCAAAGTGACATACTGACCATATATATAACCACTCATTTTTCTTGTAGGCTAATATCAGTAACAAGTATAACATTAATTTGTATCTAATTACATCTTTAGAAATTAACATAAGTTAACATAAATATTGTTTGGAGACACGTAGAAAGTTATACTGAGAGGGAGAGATTTTTCTTTTTTTAAATTTTTTATTAACATGCAGTATATTTCACATTTTTCAATTAAGAACATAATGTTTATTAAAAGATTTCCTCATTTTGCCTGTCCATGAATTTTAGTCATACATGAGTCCTTAAATAGTATGTTGACAACTTCTTTTTTTTCTTAATAAATCTTTTTCCCCCCATTGACCTCCTTCAGACCACCCCTGCCCCCCACCCCAGGCCTTCAGCACCCTATTGTCTGTGTCCATGGGTTATGCATCTATGCATATAAGGTCTTTGGTTGATTACCTCCCATCCACCCACCCTCCCCCACCTTCCAGAGGGAGAGATTTTTCTTTAGTGAGGAACATTAAACAGCAGTCCCTAGGAAGGACTAACATGTCTGAGTATTTATAAGTAAAAAGTATAAAAGCCATGTCTATTTAGCCCTCAATGTGTTCCACACAATTGAATGAAGGTCTGTGAAGTAACTATATGTGATTTTCTAGATTATTAAGCAGGGAACGTATACAGTAGCTGTATTTCTATTTCCAGATCTCAAGGGGAAGGGAGGGTGTTGGTGGTAAATTTCTGGACTGCAATTTTTTGAAAACAGGAAATAACGCAGAAATCAAATACTGCATTTGTGTTAGACATGATAAAATGAAAAAATTTGCCTCACTCTATAAGAAATGTTAATTTGAGAAAAAGCAATCATAAATGTGACAACAACCTTAAACATATTCACAGTATTTCTATTTTCAAGAATTAACCTGAGATGTACACCAAAAGAAGCACTGGAAATAAATTAAATATCTATCAATACGGAAATTAAAATTGTGGCACATTCTTATAACAGTACAAAAAAACACACAGCACGTGGAGTACAATCCCACTTTTTAAAAAAATATAGATTTTTATTGATTTCAGAGAGGAAGAGAGAGGGAGAGAGAGAGAGAGAGGGAGAGGGAGAGGGAGAGGGAGAGGGAGAGAGAGAGAGAGAGAGAGAGATAGAGAAACATAAATGATGAGAGAGAATCATTGATTGGCTGCCTCCTGCACGCCCCCTCCTGGGGATCGAGCCTGCAACTTGGGCATGTGCCCTTGACCAGAATCAAAGCCGGTACCCTTTAGTTGCAGGCCAAGGCTGTATCCACTGAGCCAAATGGGCCAGGGCTACAATCCCACTTTAGTAAGCAAATACATACAAAAAGAAAAAGACTTTAGAAAGAGATTTTGAAATGTAAATAGTGGTGGGAATTCTAAATAATTTTAAAGTAAATCCATAATTTTTTTTTTCAGTTGAATGAGCAAAAATAATCAGGAAAAAGGGGACTTAATATGTTTAGGAATATTTAATGGATGGGAAAATACTATGGCTTATTAAGTTAAGAAGGTTATACAAAACTACCTACAGTATCATCTGAATTGTTTTTAAGATGTTTTTTAATTTCTTTAAAAGTAAATAATTAAAATATAAAAGTATATAGATCAAAATGTTAAAAATGGCTGTCTGGACATTAGGAATATAAGCAACTAAATTTTTTATATCATGAAAAGGTTATATTCAGGGAAAAACAATCAAGACAAGGAGTATTCTATAACAATAAACAATGCCAATCATAGAGAGATATAATGCACATACATTTTTAAACATCTATAATATTATCAAGACATATAAGGCAATGACCACTGAAAACAGACAACAGAAATTTTAACTCAACAGCCAGCTCAAGACAGAATAAACATTTAAAAAGGGCGCTATATCCCTAGCTGGTTTGGCTCAGTGGATCGAGCATCAGCCTGCGGACTGAAGGGTCCCAGGTTTGATTCTGGTCAAGGGCACATCCCTGGGTTGCGGGCTCCATCCCCAGTGGGGGTTTTGCCAGAGGCTGCTGATCAATGATTCTCTCCCATCATTGATGTTTCTATCTCTCTCTTCCCCTCTCCCTTCCTCTCTGAAATCAATAAAAACATATTTTTAAAACTAAAATAAAATAGAAAATAAAAAGGGTGCTATTTAGAAACTGAATAATATAGTTAATAAGACTGAATTAATATGCAATGAATTCTGTATCTAAAAGAAAAGACTATACCACATTTTCAAATACTGAGCATTAAGAAAATAATGAATCATGTATTAGGCTACACAAAAAATTTCAATGAAGTTTCCAAAGATCTATAATTCTATGCTCTAATTATAATACTATAAAAGTAGAAATTAAATTACTAGGAAAGAAACTTTAACCACTTAGAAATTTAAAAACAAAAACAAAAAGCTCTCATATATATGTTAAACAAGATTAAAAATGAAAATTGCATAGTATTTAAAATATATAGATAACAGAAACATACACTGGCTAAAGCTGAGTTCAGTGGATAAGTCTTGGCATAAAGCACATATACTAGTAAACAAGAAATATCACAAATACCAAAATTGAGCATTCATCTCCAGAATCTAGAGAAAGAACAATATAGATTCCAGGAAGGCAGAAGAAAGGCAATGATAGAACAAAGTCAGAGGACAATGAACTAGAAAACAAAAACAACAGGAAAAATCAGTTCAACACCTTAAAAAATGAAAAACTATATAACCTAATAAATTAAACCACTCAAAACACAAATGTGCAATATTAAAAATGAGAAAAAACTACAGATATGCAAGAAATTTAAAAAATTATACAAGAGTACTTTATGAAACTCTATACAAATATATTTGAAAATCTGGATGATATAGATTATATTCTAGCAAAATAAATTTAAAAATTGAACTAAATAAATAGAAACTAAAAGAGACCAAGAGCCATGGAAAAAATTGAGATTTACTAGAGAGCTACACTACCCAAATTTACAAGTCTAGTCAACTTCATAAGTAAAATTCTTTCAGACCCAAGTAACAGATAACTGAGATAATATTTACACCATGCAGTGCACAGAGGAAGGAAATATTGCAAAATCATTTTATGAAGCAAGTATATCACCAATCTAAGGATTACATTAGAAAAAAGAAAAAACTGCAGACCTTATTTCTGAATATTGAAACAAATATAATAAATGTTAACACTTTACTGATTTTTAAATATCATATTAAAAAAGAACTCCATAAACCAAAAGCATTTTTTCCATAAGTGTAATCATAACCAATTGTTAAATAATCAAAGAAATTCACCATGTTATAGGTTATGAATCAAAACAAGGTCTTCATTTCAATGTGAAATGACATTTGGCCTATAAAAAAAACCCACTCATTTTGAAAATCAAGCGAAATGGTTACTAAAATAAGCATGTGTGTTTGTCAGAGTGAGTGCACTAGCTTTTTTTTTTTGAGGTATGACTGAAATACATTATATCAATTATAGGTGCACAATATAATGATTTGATATATTATGAACTGATCACCACAATAATTCTAGTTAACATCCGTTACCATACATAGCAACAAAATTTTTCTTGAGATGAAAACTTAATAACTATCCTTAGTAACTTTCAAATATGCAGTATAGTATTATTATTTATTGTTGCCATACATTATACATCCCTGAGACTTACATATGTTATCACTGAAAGTTTGCATCTCTTGACATCTTTCACCCATTTCACCCACCCCTTACCCCCTATCTCTGGCAACCACCAATCTGTTCTCTGTGTGTATGAGCTTGGTGGTTTTTTTGTTTTGTTTTTAGATTAAATGTATAAGTGAGATTACATGGTATCTGTCTTTCTTTGTCTGAATTATTTCAGTTAGCATCATGCCTTCAAGGTCCACCCATGTTATCACAAATAACAGGATTTTATTCTTTTTATAAATGAACAATATTCCATTGTGTGAATGACTCAGTGGACCATGACTTTTCCCCCCACCATTTTATTTGTAAAAAGTCAAACA
This sequence comes from Myotis lucifugus, assembly GCF_000147115.1. NCBI lineage: Eukaryota > Metazoa > Chordata > Mammalia > Chiroptera > Vespertilionidae > Myotis > Myotis lucifugus. The sequence goes on along the minus strand of NW_005871063.1, from coordinate 6,199,330 downwards.
CACACAACAGCTGAAAAAACTGCTCAGTGAGTACTCATAAAGCCAACATCTTATATTCTATAGTCAAATCCTTGCTATATTTCCTTTATCACTTATCTATCCATCAACTGAACTTACTTTTTATTCATTTCTAAGTTAATTGCAGACAGCAATATACTTCATCCCTAAACATCTTATGAGAGTTCAATATTTATGTTCTATATTTTTAGTTAATATATAATAAGATGCACACGTATACACTTAGATCTAAATTTTAATAAATGCATTCACCCACGTAACCAACGACTATCAAGATATACATTTCCATCATCCCAGAAAGTTCCCTTACATTGGGCCTTGGTTTGAACACAGGATCTGTCTCCAAAGTCCACAGTCTTTTTTATTTTATTTTATTGTTTAAAGTATTACAGATAATACATATGTCTCCCTTTTTTCCCCCCACTGACCTTCCCCCAGTCCACAGTCTTTTTAAAGACACTATGCTACTTCTTTTTTAAAGGCCCAAAGTGTAAATATATTAAACATAAAGAATTTTATTTCTAACCCTCAATAATTAAGGTAGTTGAAATATTGAAATATGACAGGAAGAAAATATCAGCAAGCCCAGATGTTTAATAATATCTGAGGCAAGTTGACTGTACCACCTGCCCTCCACTAATTCCTGCTAAATAAACAAGAACTTCTACTTCCTGTCCCAAGAATTCAAGAGTGAATCCAGGAGGGATGAATATAACAATAAAAACCATCTCATGTTTATCCCTTATCTCTTCAATTAAATTAATATACACTTGGGGCCAAAACTATTTTGTATGCTTGTTAGGCAAGCATGAGGCTAAATGCTGTATACTTCAGTGGGTTGCTTCAAGAGGCAGTGGGGAACTGAAGAAAAAAAAGATTTGTAAATCAACCAAATCTGGGTTCAAATCTCTTCCTATTTATTAGATATATAAACATGTACAAATTACTTAACTTCACTAAGGTTCAGTATCTCACCTGTAAAATGAGGCCTATATTTTGCCTTCCTTTCAATTTCTCAAATGACCTACATGCAGAACCAGGCAAGAAAAGCCCCTAACCTGGACCGCAAGCTTTAGGGGGAACAGCACTGGCTCTCTCCAAGCTACGCCTCTACCCACAGGGTGAAGAGACCTTGGGACCAAGGAGATCTGCTCACCATGAACCCATACCTCTGCCACAAACTATGCTCTGGGTAACCCAGACCTAGGAATTCCTTGCCCAAACAGCAGCAAGCCTGGCTTCCAAGGTCTGCAAGGATCTATTCCCTGGCCTCACTTCCTGAGAAGAGTGTAGATAAAAATGAATGTGAGGACACATATGTAAAACCAACCCTCAGGGTACAGAATGGTGTGCAGGATAAACAGGGATTTGGGTTTCAAGCTCGGAAGTTGAAGTGGGCTTGGCCCATGTAGATACATTCTGGCATGTGACTCTGAGGAACCTAGGAAATCTTAGCTCAAACCTGAATGTCAAGATCCATAGGGAATTTTATTTGTCAACTTAGAAGGATAAATATATTTTATGTAATAGTTTGTTAGTTTAAGTTAAACATTTTTGGTATATGGGTCTTCATTTATATTTGCTCCATACCCTGAAAATGTTACAACTGGGCCTGTCTATATCTGCCACTAATAACCTCACATGTGTATTGCCATATTCACTTTTAAACATCATATTTAATCATATAACATTATCATGAGTTTGGTTACATTAACCCCATCACACAAAGAAACAGAGAGGTTTAAAAATACCCAGCACCCTTTCACGCTATCTCCACATTACTCTCTTAACTCCCAAATATCTGAGCTTCCTCCTCTACCCTTATCAATATTATACACTCCAAAACAATATGCCCTTAATCCCTAAATCCAGTCCTTATTCTCCAGGACGTCTCTTTAGCACCTGATACTGTTAAAAATTTTCCTTTCTTAGAACAGCATTCCCTTTGGATTCTAAGGCTAGACTATTTCTGTTCTCTTAGCTTTTGCTCTTTCTCTGGTTCCTCTTCTTTCTCAGAGAAGAAATATGAATAAATTATGTTATTCATTTTGTGAAAATGTTTCTGGATAGTGTCAGCATAAAGCATATTCAATAAATGGTAGGTTTTTTTTAATCTAAAAAGAATACCCACTATTTTTAAATAAATAAATATATATATATATATGATTTCAGAGAGAAAGGGAAAGGAAAGAGAGAGATACAAACATCAATGATGAGAGAGAATCACCAATTGGCTACCTTCTGCACACCCCTCACTGCGGATCAAGCCTGAGCCTGCAACCTGGGCATGTTGAACTCGGGACCCCTCAGTCCGAAGGCCGACTCTCTATCCACTGAGCCAAACCAGCTAGGGCAACACCCACTATTTTTAAGTACAGTGTCAGTTATTCTACTAGGTGATATGCACACGCATGTACATTATTCCATTTATCCTACTAGCAGATAAAATTGGAGCTCAGATTGGTTGACAAGGAAGTCACTTAACTTCTGAGTTTCTGCTTCTCCATCTGTGTAGTCTTACAATGTTATTGTGAGAATTTAATGAAACACAGGACATAAAACACATAACACATGGTACTTAGTCGGTAAATGTTAACTCCCTTCTCTTATTGCTTCCAGGTGAATACATTAGTTTTCTCCATTTCCCTTGTGTGCATTTCCAAAAACAAAGTCCTCAGTCCTTTGACCCAATTTCTTTACACTCTACATCTACACATCATGACACTTGTGAACCCAACTCCTCCAGAAAGATGGTTTTGAATTATCTGTGTCTACCTCTAAGTGTCCAGGCTCACATCTCTAAATTTTGCTAGTTATTTCCACTTGAGAATCCCACTGCCTACCATATCAAACTGATCCTTTTGCTCACAAAACTAAGAATGAAAAGCAAAAGACTGGGGGTGGCATGAAATATTACAAAGGCAGAATTGATAGGATGGATGATAAAGAAGCTAATTTCATGGTTTCAAGCTTGTCTGGGAAAATTAGAAAAATTGAGAAGATCCTCATAGATCATGTCCAAAATTCCCCCCTCCCTTTTTTTCTTCCCTCATTCTTCAGACATGAAACTCTAATCCTTCTATTTTCCTAAGCTACAAAGCCGAAAATGTTCTCATTCCTTTGAATTCTCTCACATTTAAATGCGTCATTCTTTAATCAGAAAAAACACCCAAAATACCTTTAACATAAATTTCCTAAGCCATGTGTTAATACTTTATAAGTTTTTCCAATATTGAAATAATTTCAAAAATTACATTTTATAATATAGTTACTAATCATATTAATTTCTCTTGGAATGCAATTCTTAAAACTGTAAGTCTAAAAATTGTCATATATTTAATATATTTAAAATATTACAGAATTTTAAAAACCCAGATGACAAGAAACAATTAGTCTAAAGCTTATTAAAAGAAATGGCTTTCTTCTTTGATTGAATGTACTATTATTTCAAATTTGGGAATATTTCATTAAATTACATTTTCTTTACTGTGATCAAAACAGAATAACTGCAGAGTAGTAAAACTGGTTTTGATTTGCTTATTTTACCTGAGTAGCTTTATCTTTCATACATGAAGGGTAATGAACATGAGGATCCCGTGGCCACTGTCCTGTGAGATAAGGTCCTGTTATTGTATCCAAAGAAGAGGTTCGCCTTATTGTACTAGAGGTTCGAACTTGCTGAGATTTTGGCCTGTCCACTATAAAAAGTGAAAAAGAAATTAGATTAGTCACTAATAAAGTAAAATTATTTAAATATCATAGTCTGTGGAATGTCATCCTATCAATTTTCTCTACAATATATGTTTAACCTAATAGCCCAATTATATGATCTGATGAAATTTATAGACCCCCTCCAAAGAAAAATGCATTCACATACTATATCTTACATACACTTGCAGGGCTGGCACAGACCTTATGAAGCCATGCATTTTAAAGGACCTATTCTACAATCTACACGTCATCTCTCTGCCCTTACTTTATGTTTCTATACTGGCTCATCTGGACTGCCACTTTCCTAACTGCTGTCTCTGCATCCATTTCAACTAACTGTTATAGTGCCACCTCCTTCCAATGCTAAAAACATTTCCATGGTTATTCATTCTTTAACTTAAAGCATGTATTTTTCACAATATGGCTCCCATGTACCTCAATGTTTAATGTCTTCCTACTCCTCCATACACCCATGCTAACTACTAAGTGCCACACAAACTAACTGCAGCTTCCCAAATGTAAAACACTTCCTTCTCTGCCTCTATACCAGTGGTTCTCAACCTCTGGCCCTTTAGATACAGTTCCACCAGCTATGACCCCAACCATAAAATTATTTTCGTTGCTACTTATTTTGCTAGTTATGAATCATAATGTCAATATCTGATATGCAGGATGGTCTTAGGCGACCCCTGTGAAAGGGTCGTTCGGCCGCCAAAGGGGTCGCGACCCACAGGTTGAGAACCACTGCTCTATACAGTCTATTATTTCCTCAGCCTGAAACTCTCTCCTGCCCTGTTCACCTGACCACCTCTTACTGAAGATACTAGTATTTGCACCCTCCTCTGCTGGCATGGAACCCGAAGTGTAACTCTCTCCTCCACCAGAGCATAAGTTTAATCCTTACAAACTGAAAAGGAGTTGATGCTCAATACTTAATGAATTCATTACAGCTCCATAAAAATAGCATGTTTAATGAAACTATAATTCAACTCCCTCATTTATGGATAAATAAGCTGAAGCCCAGAGGGATAAAACTGAATTATCCAATGAAACAGAACTGCTACCAGGTGACAGAGGTAAAAAGGAATCAAGCTCTCCAAACATTATACTAGTACACAGTTCAATCCAAACACTATAATAATCTACTTCTTCTCCTCTCCATATGGGTACCATAGGTAGCTCTCTTGGAAATTAAAATGATTATACTCAACTAAACTATAGAAGATTTTTCATATATACAGCCCAAATAATTTACTCTAATGTGCATTCTATAATAAAATCCAGTGGATCGCAAACTCCAAGGCTCACAGTCTTATTCTGAGTTATATCTCACATCAAACAAAATGTCTTGCACATTACAGAGGGTCAAGAAGCATTGTTACCTAATGCTGTCCTTTATCTTCCTAAAACCATAATTCTAAAGAAAATGCAGTATACTCCGATGTTATCATAATTTTATATATCCTACAATTGCAGTTTTGACTTCTTCTTTGACCCAAGAATGGCAGAAAAGATCTGAAAATTACCAAATTTCCTCCCTATCTTTATTACTTAGCTCAAATTTTATCTCACCATAGGCGGAGAATCTGGGATGACATATTTCTACTCTTTGAAATTACCTGAAAATTTTCTTTGTGACCAAAAACATGATAAACTTTCATAAACATTTCATGAGTCATGGAGAAGATATACTTTCTGTTTTCAGAACATATAGTTCTTTGTCTTGTACATCAACTAAAATAAAAATACAGAATACGGGAATAATATAATTATCAGCTTGATCTGTCACAGATCTAGAAAAGTACTCTAAGTTTCTAAACTACTATTGAGATCTAACAATTTCCTTTATTCTTTGCAATTTTTATCATTTATATTTTAATTCTGTATAACTTGATTCATATTAACTTATGACATCATTATTAATGGCTTATATTTCACCATTTTAATGTTACATTTAGTTTTTACTTTTAAACTCTGTCAAATTAAACATTATGACCCCCTTTGGCTTTCTTTTTTATTATAACTTGCCTGGTACACCTAGTCTCTCATTTTCAATTCTGACAAGATAATTTGTTCCTATTACCCAAACTATCATGGCAATGAGTTAGTTTTTAACTGCCTCAACATCTAAGCCTTGATGCTTCCAAATTTTTATTTATTTAATTTGTAGCATTATCACCTACCAATTCAGGTGTTATATTTTAGTGCAATAAGGAAAATCAACTGATTTTGCATTATTTATATACTCAACACAAATTTCATAATCAAAATATGTATTTAGTTTTGAATTGAGTGATCACAGTATTTCTCTACTATCTATATCTATATATATATAAAAGCCTAAGTGACCATTACAACTGGATGACTGAACAACTGGCTGGTAGCTATGATGCGCACTGACCACCAGGGCGCAGACCCTCAACACAGGAGCTGCCCCCTGGTGGTTAGTGTGCTCCTACAGCCAACCTCCCGCGATCCCTCCCCCTGGCCAGCCAGCCCCTATGTAGTGATGGCGAACCTTTTGAGCTCAGCGTGCCAGCATTTTGAAAAACCCTAACTTAACTCTGGTGCCATGGCACATATAGAAATTTTTTGATATTTGCAACCATAGTAAAACAAAGACTTACATTTTTGATATTTATTTTATATATTTAAATGCCATTTAACAAAGAAAAATCAACCAAAAAAATGAGTTCGCAGGTCACCTCTAACACGCGTGTCATCCGGATTGCCGGCCAGGCCGAGGGATCCCACCCATGCACAAATTCGTGCACTGGGCTTCTAGTTATTACATAATGACCTCAATTCAAGCAGATCAAACAAGAGAACACCTTATCAACTAGAAACATATATTAGTATAGTCAAACAATCTTTGAATTAATTTATAAGAGCTTGAATAAACAAAATTGCTAAAATAAAGATTTAATTATATATGTAAAGTATGAAATAAAATCAATAAAATAAATAAGTTATTGTCATTACTTAAGCTAACCAGGCAACAGAAAAATAATACCTTCATAAGTGGCGAAACTCAAACATTACTACTATATAAAACTCGCTGAATGTCTACTATATGCAAAGCACTGTTTCATGTACCAAGGGGAATTACAGAATAAATTTTAGACTCCTCTCAAGGAGTTTACATTATGGTCGGGGGATATACATATATATAATTAAACTGTAATATACAGCAGTATGTATGGCACATGTACATCAATGAAGGATGGGAAGGCAAACAAGGCAAAATTAGGCAACAGATAGTAAGAATAGTAGTCTTGTTATGCCACTTAGCAGTCCTGTTGTTAACATCTCTTAAATGAGGGTAAAATACAGAATAACTAAATTCAGCAATAGGAAATGACAGTTTGAAAAGTTGCATTTATTTCCAGTATGATCATCATTGTTAGCAGAAAATGACTGTTCATAGCTGCAGTATGTAAAAAGGCTTCCTTGTTACACTCATCTACAGGTTGTGCTTTCCCTCCCTATTCCGTTCCCTGAATAGAAAGCCACATGGCAGCAGCAGTTGGTAGGCCTGGGGCTCCTCTGGGGGACAAACTGAGAATTATCCAAAATAATTCTTGCTCTCTAACAGACAATTGGAAATTCAACTTCAAAGTAATAGTAAAAGAGCTTTAAAAACAAGAAGCTGTATTAGTTAAGTCTGAGTATGAATATCAAACCAAGCCTTGTAAACAGACAATAAGTGCTTAATATCTAACTGCCAGAACAATGTAATACAATGTTAAATTAATTTGTTCCCAACAGCCATTTTACTTTAATGGCAATGACTGAAGATGACTAAGTTAGTAAGGTTGGAAATCTGATCTCTGTAAGAAGCTAATCTGTAGTGGAAAATTAACAAAATTCAATAAAATTTATGCAATTAAAAGAGAGTTATTGAAAGTTGGAAACTTTAAGAACTTTAGCTACAAAGTAATATGAAACAAGCTACCACACCTTCCAAACCAAACTTAAAAACTGGTAAAGAGGATACAATATTTGTGAGTACCATAATGTATCCATACAGAGTGTAAACCAACACACATAATAAAATAAGTGCTCACATTCTTTTCTTGGACTTTAATGCACTCCAATCTTTTCATCCTATGTTCATAAGGATGAAATAGCTAATTTAGTTTGCAAAAGCAAATAAAAAAGGTCAGTTGTCTGGGTTAGCTCTCAATTAATGATTATTAGCCAAAGCTTTCCATTAACATTGCTTATATAAGAAAGGCACATCTAAACTTAAAGAAAGCATTTAAATAATAATTTATCTAAACCTTTTGAAAAAAGAGCTATTGCTCCTTCAACTATTGTTTAAGCAGCAACCAGGCCAGCAGGGGAGGGCAGTTGGGGGCGATCAGGCAGGCAGGCAGGCAGAGACAGTTAGGGGTGATCAGGCAGGCAGATGCAGTTAGGGCGATCGGGCTGGCAGGGAAGGGCAGTTGGGGGCAAGATCAGGCTGTCAGGGGAGGGCCTTAAGCAACTATTGTTTAAGGACTACACTGCATGAAACTTAGCCATTACAACACCACCACCAAGAATGAACTGGTTCTTACTTTATTCAAAATCCATCACTGATTATGACTGTAAAGCCATACAATTCAGTAAAATGCTTAAGATAACTAAGCACTAATACCAAATTTTCCAGTACTTTACTACACAGAACTCATATTAAAAAACTAGTTTGAATATAAAAACATCACATTAACAATGTTAGCCAATAGTATCAGAACACACATATGTAATATTTTGTTTTGAATTTAAGCTCCTAAAGTGTGTATCATCTTTTTATTCTTTAACAGTTAACATAGCAAAATCATGTTTAACCTAACTTTGTTAATCTCCAAAACGAAAACAGTCATTAAAATCCATAATGCAAACATAAATGCATATGTGTGTGAATGTCTTAAATTACTTAGTATTGATTTAGAAGAATGTTGAAAAAATGGCAATACTTTTTAGCCATTAACAATGTTAACAACTGGGCATGTCTGAGAAGTAACAGAAACAGATTTTTAATATTTCACTGAGAAATTAGATCTTGGGAACATAAAGGCACAAGGCCCTCACGCAACTCACAGATGGCCTAGCAATAGATCTCAAGGATGAGATCCTGAGATGTGGTCACCAGGTACCTTGTTAAAAATGCAAGTTAATGAGCTACATTCCCAGAGGTTCTAATTAAGTAGTTATAGTGTGGAACCAGGTAGCAACATATTTTTTAGACCAAACTAGGTTAATTCAGGTGCATCACCAGATTTGGGAATCAATGAAGTCTAAAAGCAATGTTTTTCAAAGTGTGAAATGTTTGTTAACTCTCTGGTAGTGGGACCAAGAAAACACATCCTAATATATAAAAACCCTGGGTCCGTCACATCAACCAACCGGAAGTCAGTCATGTAGTCAGCGCTGGGTTGCCGTGGTGACCCAGCACTGACTGCTATGGCTGCAGGCACGCTGACCCAGCACTGACTGCTGAGGGGGCTGCAAATCAGGCCCAGAAAGAGGTCTAAAGAGAGATGCAGGGTCTGACCGTAGCTGTGGCAGCTGTTGCTCAGCACTTGCCTCTCTCTTTAACTCCTGGCCTCTGTAACAGCCACACCTCCATTTCTCTCCAGGCCTCCACCAGGGCTGCTGATCAGCCCTGCCTTTCTGATCAGGCCCCGTTGATAGGCCCAGAGATGCTGACTGGCATAGAAACTGACCAATAAGAACCAAATCTGGGTCAACTGTGAGGAGCCAATGGCTGCCTAGGAGGTGGAGCTTTTGACGCTGACTGGCATAGAAACCAACCAATCAGAACCAAATTATCTGGCAGAGAAAGGCAGTTAGGGGCGAGATTGGGCCTGCAGGGGAGGGCAGTTGGGAGCAAGATTAGGCTGGCAGGGTAGGGAAGTTGGCAGGCAGGCAGAGGCAGTTAGGGGTTTTCAGGCAGGCAGGCAGGTGAGCGGTTAGGAGCCAGCAGTCCCAGATTGTGAGAGGGATGTCCGACTAAACCAGCAGTCAGACATCCCCCAAGGGGTCCCCAATTGGAGAGGGTGCAGGCTGGGCTGAGGGAACCTCCCCCTCCATGCACAAATTTCGTGCACCAGGCCACTAGTTGTTATAAGCATTTCAGGTGACTCTAATGCTACTACTAAAAGCTTGAGAACTGATGTCTGAGGATTGGAATTAGATCCTCTAAAATTGTAGGTGCTCAAAAATAAATCCCTTTCTGAGAATAACCTACTCCATTTAGAGGCACTGCAAGTTTGACTATACACCCAAGAAAATGCTACTGCAACTAGTGGCTAAACTTCTAGGATCTAATAAATTCAAACATCTAATTATTATCGTCTTCAAAAGGTCCCATTCTAAAATCAGTGCCAGCCACAACACTACGGACCTTCAAACCTAAATAGAGAACACTCTAGGCAGATGGGTTAGGAACACTAGAAAAATGAGGTAACAAAGACAAAGTTCAATATAGCCACTTTTAGAAAGAGACCCTCCCACCCAAACAGGGCATTTTGCATCCAAATAAAAGATAACTACAATTAATTTACTTCCTGAAAAATGTCTGAAAAAATATATTAAGTAGGTTCCTTTATAAAATGAAAGTGCCAGAGCAAAATTAAATTAAATATATGAGCAAAGTAAATTTTTTTATTTTAATAATTAATTTGGTTTAAAAATTTTAGCCCAAGTCTGAAAATATTATGTTATAGATAATTTATTTACAACCTTATCTTTAACAGAAAATCAATGAGTTATTCATGACATATAAGTTAACTCATTCACATAATTTCAACCTTCATCATCAAAATAAAAATTCATTGAGCAGAGACTGAACATAAGACATTAAGTTGCTTTTCAACTTCAAAAAACCCTGAAATGATACAGTTCCTAATCTAGCAGGGATCAAGAATTTTCCTCAGTATTTCTGGAATGAGAGCTACTTCCTTGAAAGTTATAGTATCATTGACAGAGTCTCTCCTTGACCAAACTTTGGTTAGGTACCTCTGAGCTCTTCTCAACTACGGTAAGCTCCCACTTTTGAATGTCCTTGTTTATCTCCGCATTTTCCAATTTTGGCAAGAATCTTACTCAGTTTGATCAAAATCCCCACCCTCAATATATGATTACCCTTCATCTCTGATTAGGTTCTTCTTCCTTCATCATCCCCTGGCTTGCCTTCAGAAACAATCCTGTTAAGTCTCTCTAGACAGAATCCTCCTTTATCCCAATGTTTCTTTCCTCTTAGTAATTTTCCATCCACTGACCCCACCCCCCAGATACACTCTGCTCCTTAGATATTATTTCCCAACTTCCATGTTGTATTCACAGTTTGAGCCGAATTTCTCTCCCCGACTGCAAAACCTCATTGTAATGGTCCCTATCATGATAGTCCCCCTGAATAAAGTCTGCCTTACTATTCTTTACAAGTGTTATGAATAATTTTTGTTTTTAACATCACTATTAAAATTAATTTCAAAAAAAATTTTTTAAGGATTGTACAACTAAGAAAAATTATAGAAAGGAGACATATACCTCTTAGCCAGTCTGATATACATTAATATTGATCATCTAGTAGAATTATTACTAGATTCAGCTTTCCAAAATTAGCATAATATAGGACTTCACCAATAGCCTTTATGGGTCTTTCTTCTTTGACATATAGGATTAATTATGTCAATAATTAATTATTATCTATACAATAGGAAGATGAAAAGCTAGTCAAAATACATGGGCCACGTAAAATAAAATCATCAAAATCAAATGAACAAGAGACAGGAAGGACACCAGATAGGAATATGCTATCTAAAATAAAACTAAATAAAGGGCAAAAACTAAAGCCATCTCAGTGTGAGTAGATTGTGAAACACTAATCAACCAGACCTGGAATCCTGCCACAGCAGCAATCTAGAAAACATGCAGAAATGACCATATGGCTGCCCTACAGAAATCTGGAAAGGAACCAATCAAGAAGCTGACAAGAGAAACAAACATGCTTTTGACCAAATGAGGCCTGACACAGCCTGTAACTTGAGGTCTGTTAAGAAAAACAATTAAAAAAATGCAGTCAAGCAGGCATTTAGGAAAGATTCTTTAGGTACAGCTCACTCAATTAAATCTGTGTCAAATGACACATAAGTTGAAATAAGACATTTGGAGGAAGGCCTTTAGCCTATTTTCAAAGAAAACCCAAGAGTATATTTTTGGATAAAGGTTGTAAAGCTAACTTCACTAAAATGGCTATGAAGTCTGGTGACAAGCACAACAAATTAAAATGATGCTCTGGCATTTGAAATACATCTACAAAAAAATTACACATATGGCAGATGAGAAGCTTAAGATTTTTAAGTTCATTTTTTCTGGTTGCAAAATGGTAATACTTTAAAAGGAACCCTGGCAAAGCTGTAATTAGTAGAAGTTTCCATAAACTTTATGAACTTCCAATTAATTCATTAATAGAGATTCCAAACATCTAAAATCCATTAGAAATAAAGGGCTCAATGCTGAAGAAACAATCACAGAGTATTAGAAACTAAAAACAATCAAAACAGGAGGATCAAAGATTGAGGCAATATTATAAGTGAAAGGAAAGCAAATATTCCTTAATCAGAAGATAAAATATTCCACAAAATTTTGTTTCACAGCTGGGAGATATTTTTACCAAAATGATATTGATTCACTATTATATCCCAACTTAAAAAGAAAAACAAACAAAAAAGTCTACAGAATAGGCAGGATCTACACCACAGCATGACAATATTACTGATGATAGTTCTTGATTTCTTTTTAATCTTTACCAGAGGCAATGTTTTCATTGATTGGAGGGAGGGAGGGAGGGAGGCAGAGAGAGAGAGAGGCAGAGAGAGAGAGAGAGAGAAACATTGATGTGAGAGAGAAATATTAATCAGTTGCCTTCCATACGCACCCAACCAGGAATTGAACCTACAACCTGGGTATGTACTCTGACAAGGAATCAAACCCACAACCCTTTGGTGCATGGGAGGACGCCCCAACCAACTGAATCACCCAGCCAGGGCAAAAGTAGGAAAGTAGGAAATAATTTTCCCAGCATTGTGATTATAATAGGCATTTCCCCTCAAAGTTTATCATTTAATGAGAATTAAGGAAGAAAGTTATATATAGAAAAAAAATCTTCTAGTAGAGGATACTACTAAAAATTTCAGCTGCTATTATTTGGGATATATGTCCACATACAGAAATTCATGAACACACACACACACACCTCTCTGTATTTGTCTCTAGTAGCAGTTTTACTTCATAATACTAACCTGTCTCTTAGTTTTTATTTTTACATCATGGTAAGTTTCTAATATACAAAGCATTGTTTGTCCATTAAGTAGAACAGTAAGTCAATATTTGAGATAGTTCCTTATATAAAAGTTTTGTCAAAATATTCTGAAAGTGAGAAAGATGGCAACAGAAAAGATTTTAAATTTCCCCATAAAGACAGACAGAGCAATGAGGACAGCCAAACCAAACACTCAAGATCAATATCTACAACATATCAATGTCATAAAGTAGCCCCGCAAAATATCAAATATAAGCGAGTAGGGACAAAGCATCAAAAATTAGTGAGAGGCTCTGACAGTCCCAAGAACAAAAAGAACATGATCAGTAATGGGTAAATGTAAAGGGGGATTCTGAGAATAGTCAAAATTGGTAGGGGGTTCAAGAGGATCCAATTTTCAAGTGAGTACAAGAGGACCACACCTGAATAAAGTCGGAAGTAACAATATGGTTAGTCTCAAATCTCACAAACAAAAGCTGCTAGCAATACAGAGTCCAATGCTGAGGAGAAATTACTGGGAGTTGAATCCAAACTAAACAGAACAAGGGTAATAAAAGCAAAGAAAAGAGATAGTTGAGATAAAGTTGGGGAAGGGAATCAAGGAAGTTGATCACAGAAGCAAGAGATTTTTTTTTAAAAAAAACATCATTTTACAAAAACAACAGAAGTGGGAGAACTGGAGCTCTGAAGTTAGAAAAGGTATCCTGAATGCTCCTTCCCTCCTAAAAGTGTAGGAAAATTCATTTCACTTAAAAAGTGAGTAACAGGAAAGAATAGCAAGTTAATCCCACATTATCCTATATAATGAAAGCTTAGGTAGCGTCACGCGTGACGCCGTCACAAGATGGCCGCCCTCACATCATCACAAGATGGCTGCCATAAGATGGCCAGCAGGGGAGGGCAGTTGTGGGCAAACAGGCCAGCAGGGGAGGGAAGTTGGGGGTGATCAGGCCGGCAGGGGAGGGCAGTTGGGGGCAATCGGGCTGGCAGGCAGAAGTGGTTAGGGGCAATCAGGCAGGCAGGCAAGCAGTTAGGAGCCAGCAGTCCTGGGGTCCCACATTGGAGAGGGTGCACACGGGCTTAGGGACACCTCCCCTCCCATGCATGAATTTTGTGCACTAGGCCTCTAGTTATATTATAAAAGAGCAAAAGGAATACATGATGTCTCTGTGGATAACAAAAGCATACCAGAAAGATATGTCTATATAATATGAAAACTGTAATCTCACAGTTCAAACCAAGCTAGGAATCTTTTTTAGATGATAGAAGTGATGAAAAACCTCAGAACTAGAAAAACTCAGAAATGATGTGTTTGAGGGCAAGAAAGATTAAAAGAGAGGTGACAAAGCTCAGGAAACATACAGAAATAAAAGATAAACTTATTTTAGTAATGAAGACTAAATTACAAGAAACACAATGGGTAATGCCTTATCAAAAATAAAAAATGGAACATAATACAAATTGTATAATTTAAAAAAGTGATACAAAGATTTCAGGGAGGTTGGTGAAAGTGGAAGAGAGTATAAGGGAGATAAATGGTGATGGAAAAATATTTCAAACTAAAATGATTAGTATGTAGCATAAATAAGACAGTCCAACGAATGCTTAATAGGAATCCCTGAAGACCAAAGTAATAAAAAGCAAAAATACAAAAAACTATCATAAAAAGTTAACTCGAAACTGCATATCCAAAGAACATACATATATCTAGGGAAAATTATCTAGAACAGCCTATATCAAACACTTTTGAATAAAGCTAAAGTGACCTTCAAGTATAAGAGCTACTGATAAAGACTATCTGAGATTTTGCTTCATAAAGTATGCAGAACTCATGGAATATTGTTCCTATGAGTCCTTCCTGAAGAATCTACTAGAGAATAAGCATCATAGAACAAACAGTTTGGAAAATAATTAACGTAAGGACTGCTGGGAGGTGTGAGCCATACAGATAATAACTGTGAAAGACAGCAGCTCAGTATCTCTGAGGCAAGTCTTCCATCACTACTTGAAAGAAATGATCAGAGAAGAATAGAAAATTCATAGTTATCTATCCTCTCAGTACATGTGAATTTAAGACTATGAATTTCCAAAATATCTGATAACCAAATGTGGGTTATTAAATTCCTTCTAGAACCAGACATATATATTTATTTTTAAATGTTTATCCTTTCGATATTTTTTTATTATATTGACTTAGAAAGAAATTAATGTTAGCTTTAGAGAGGTATACTTTCTTCCCAGATAACCAAGTAAAGGAATTAGTTCCTGCCTAATCTATAGGAGAAACTAACTGAAGTGGATGCTTCATAATCATTCCATCAGTAGAATTTTTGTCCATCCCCTCCCACTAGAGCTGGCAATCATGGAGCAGTTTCCAAGTGCATCTGTGGAAGCCTACAACAAGAACCAGGAAGGGATCAAGGAAGAATTCCTTTAATGAGGAAAGGTGGAGTTACCATGGGAAATGGTAGGGCAATGGACTGGGGTGGGGGGCGGTGGACCTGGAGAGTTATGTTGATAAGACTAGATGGGAAGAAGCCTTGACGAGGACCTTCACCTTGCAAGGGGCCAAATCTAAAAGGGCCTTCTTTTTGAAGGGACAAAAATAACCAGACTCTTTCCACATCATCCCATCATCTACTAGACACGTCACTAAAGAACAAAGAGTCCTAAAATAATTTTCAAGGCCAAGAGAGAATTGATTATGACTATTAATATTATGGAATAAAGCTCTTATCACTACTCTAAAAGGACAATCAATTTATACTCTGTAAAACGAGAGCTTTAGAAATCTGTATTGACAACTAAAGTTCTTGATTCTGAATAAGAATCTTAAAAAAATCATAAGCTTTCTTATCTCTATTTGAATAAAGAATAATGACTTAATATGACACAGAAAACACAACAGTCTCCCTGACAAGTACTCATCTGTTCTAACGTATCTATACTGGAAGTATATATTTAAAATATATAAAATCCAAATATATTTTAACAACACACAATTTATAAACAATGGTAAGATTTAAACTTAAGTCAAAGCTATAAACATTCTGCTTAGGTAATAATAACTACAGATTAGCTCATAATATCATAATAGAGTTAAGTAGTTAATTTCATAAATGTAAAGGAGATTAAGGGGAAAGGCCTAGGAAAAGAGTAAAACTGCTTAACCTCAGTAAGATATGACTGCCAGGCAAATTATAAACAGAAATCTGTACTGAAATCTGTCTAGGTACCAGTGATTTGCTTAATGTAAAAGAACCTAATTAAGAGCCTAAGCAAATTAAGTCCAACCTACAAGCTGTATTTTCCCTCAAATTGTGTTCTTAAATCCAGCTATGGTGAACATGCTGTTAACTGGGAAATACACAACGAACTACATTGCTCTAGAATAAACCCAAAATCAAAAGGCTCACCAGAATGAAGGCTTCAGAAATAAGTAAGCACAGATGTTTATTCTAGCATTTACTTTTATAAATATTGACACCAAAGAATCAAATATGTAGCTGTGAAGTAGACGTGTATCCAAAATTGAATGCTTCATTAAAGTCGGAAACAGCCAAAAGTTGCAGGAAACATCCTGAAGGAAAATGTCTACACAAATGACACCTTTGTGGAGGCCATGGAGTAAAACAGAACATGGTGAAAACCAGTTCTGTGTTTGCATACACAGAACACCTTCCACCTCAACAATTCTACAAATATTGTACATAAAAGGTTGCCAGGAAACGTTGCCAAGGGCTAAAAAAGCAACTTAACAAAAAATAAAATGACTAGTGGCACGACTAAATGTAGGGGAAATGTGTCATAAAATATTTTAGAATAGCATCACACCTTATTCCTCTACAACAGCCACAGAACTGGCCATTATAATCTTAGTCAAAAACAGTTTATTGATAGTATTGACTGAACTGTCCTGCAGTCAAAATGTCACTGTCCAAGTACCTTCAAATGGACTAAAGTCACAAAATTCCGGAGTTTACTGTTATTGGCATCTAAGTTAATGTTTTTTCCTTATATGATAAAAGTGAACAAATACCAGACTATAGTTTTGGATACAGCTTGACTCTTAACAATACCTAGAATAGCTGGGGCACTTGGAATAAAAAACTGAACATGTCCAGATATACTAGAAATACTCAATGTAGGAGGAAAACAAAACCATACTAAGCATACAAAAAGATAGGTAAAATGGATTTTCCTCTCTCCTCTCTGCCTCTTCACCTCTTATTAGAATTTTTAAACCCCTTCTACATAGGGTTGAGACAGAAAATACTAAACAATATATCTTCAAACATTATAAATACAAGTTTGCTTATTTTTCATTAAGATGTCAAATAACTTACTTATCTGCCTCTCTCTCCATAGGGGATACTTTTCAAGACCCCCAGCGGATGCCTGAAACCACAGATAGTACTGAACCCTATATATTCTGTTTTTTCCTATACATACATACCTGTGATAAACTTTAATTTACAAATTAGGCACAGTAAGATATTAATGACAACAACTAATAAAATAGAACAATTATAAAAATAAACTGTGATGATGTGAAAAAACATGCCAAACCTATTCCTAAATCTGTGGAACCATCCTTGCTTGGTGTCACTCATTTCAGGCGACCCTTTGCTGAGGTCTTTGTACAGGTTCAATACTTTCTGGCACAACACACTGCCGTCAATCAGAACACACTTTCCGTTCATATTTCCTACCCACAAATTTAAAGCCTTTTCAATCTTAACTAAGAACTTATCAACTACTGTGGCCATAACTTTTGCAGTTTGAGGTGCGACAGCAAAACTAGTACAAATTTCTTTTTCCTTCTTCACAATTTCATAGACAGAAGATTCATTCTTACTGTAGATCTTAGCAACCTCAGCAATTTTTTTCTTGAGAATGAAATAGTAAAGAAAAACCTACCACCATTCACTAATCTGTTTTATCTATGAATAAATGATTAATCTAAGATTTATCTACCAGAGAGTGGGCTCATTCCTAAAATCAAGGCTTTTGTCTTTCTGTTTGGTTGTTTCTCTAACACTTAGCACAACTACCCACGAAACATTTTTTTTCTCATTTCTCATTCCCTCTATGCTTTCTTACACTTCCCCACTCCTCATCCCAGAAATCACCACACTGTTGTCCATATCCATGAGGTTCAAGAAACATTTGTTAAAGTTGTGGATATCATTTGTCTATCCTTTCCTTAGTCTTTATGAAACAATTATTCATAAACTAGATACTACCTGGCAGGTATTTTGGACCTCTTTACCAAAGGACACTTTTTTGGAAGAGCCTCAGCACTCTTCATATAGTGCATATTCAAGAAACATCATTTATATAAAATAAAACCATTTAACAAATACATAAACTTCTTGTCCTGCCAGGCATTCTGGATGACCATGGATTTATTTCCACAAGGCTACTTACTATTGCTTAAAACAGCTCTGAACGTTTTTTGAAAATAGTCTTTTAAATCTATCTATCTATCTATGCATATATATAAAAGCCTAAGTGACCTTTATGCCCGAACAACCGGAATGACTGGTCGACCAGTCGCTATGGCGCACACTGACCACCAGGGGGCAAACGCTCAATGCAGGAGCTGCCCCCTGGTGGTCAGTGTGCTCCCACAGCCAACCTCTGCGGTCCCTCCCCCCAGCCAGCTGGCCCCCTGATAGGCCTCGATCACTGGCCAGGCCGAGGGACCCCACCCATGCACAAATTCGTGCATTGGGCCTCTAATTTTTAATAAAAGAGAAGCTAAATAGCATATTTAGACTAAATTGCAAATTGTATAAAATTAAATATATTCCACCAAGTTCATACAATCAACTTGATAAAGTGTCTCTTGTGTACTAACAGAAGCACTGACAACAATGAACCCCACTTGCCAACGTGATGGATCAGCTGAACAAAGAGTGGGACTCCCAAGGTAAACTTCAAAGTAGCTCCAGTAGGAGCAGCTGGTAACCACCTTTTTAAAATTCTGAGGTGCAATAAAGTTGCTAATGCTAGCAGCTACAATTTTTAAAAATTAGTGCCTTATAATAATAAAAGGCCAATGTGTATCTTCATGGCTGACAGATGGCCTTCTACATGATCATTCAGAGTTCAAACTTCCTTCATCTTATGACTCCACCTTCATTGGAGTCCTCTGCTAGAATCTCCGCATACAGCTGGCAGATGAGGAAAGAGAAAATAAGGAGGATCAACTAGTGCTGCTTTATTGAACAAGGATGAAAGTGCTGTATATCATTAGTCTTACCTAACTGCAAAGGAAGTATATATAGAATAGATATGGGATCAAGAGGGAGAGAAAACAGGGTTTGGTGAATACTTACAAGTCTCTACTAGAGAAGGGCTTAACTTCATTTATCATTTGTCTGAATTACCCTTGGAGTAGTTTGAGCCAAATTTTAGAGTCTCACTGAATTATCATAAACTGTCACCACAGATAGGATAATCTAACTTAATCAAATTTAAAGCAATAGATATTACTTTACCCTGACAAGGAACATGTATGTATTCAAAGGATACATGGATTTATGAAATAATAGCATTTTCAACTAAAAAGTGAGTTTAGTTTGCAAAAAGCAAAAGGTACACAAAGGAGGATGCTGAGATAAGTCCTTTATGTCAAGCTACAGATTTTGAATTTCAGAATTTTTTTTTCTTTTTGTATAGAAAGACTGCTTATAGCAGTGCAGTAGCTAAATTAAAGATGGGGACTGACAGTAGGGGAAACCACTTCAGAGGTGGTAGTTCCAACAGTCCAAGCAACAAGTAGTAATTAAGACATGAAGGGAATGAAAAAAAGCCACTCGATTCACAAGATAATTCTGAGGAGATGGGACAAGATACAGTGATCAGTAGGATGGAAGAAATGAGGGAGGAGGAAAAGTCAATGATTATGCTGGCAGGAAATAAGAACCCAACCCAATGATGCTCTGGGTCTGAAAGTCTTAAGGCTGTGCTCCATAGTGCCAATAAGCAAATAAAAGAAACCATTCAGCTCCATTTCTACCAAGTCTCTGACTTTAAATTTAAATAATCCGATACTCATCTTGATAACTGTACTTCTAATCATATCTTCTTACATATGAATAATTAAAACACATGACCCAAATTTTGAATTATATAGGGTAAAATTTATTAATAAATTATTACTTTTTATCCAAAGAACTGAAAAATATACTAGGCCAATTTTTCAAAGTATGTTAACTTAGGGAGTATGATATATTCTACTCTGTGAAACATAGGCTGAATACACTTTATATTAAAACTTTTTATACAGATGGTAACAAAACCAGCAAGCAGGAAAAGAGCATAAGAAAAACATCCAAAGACAGTTCTAAAAATATTTTAAAATATAGATATTTAAACTTGCAGAATGTAAAGATCATGTCTGTTTTAATTTGCATACACAGGTACCACCTATAAAAATACCCATTCCATCAGTAGAAATGTAATTAACAACACTTTTCAATGCTTGTTTCAACTCTGAATTTAAATAACAACATAAACCCCTGCTCAAAAAGCACAAAGCTAACTCCAATAGAGAAAATTATCATACATTTGTTAACAAGTTAAACAGCAGCCCTAACCGGTTTGGCTCAGTGGATAGAGCGTCGGCCTGCGGATGCAAAGGTCTCAGGTTCGATTCCGGTCAAGGGCATGTACCTTGGTTTCGGGCACATACCCAGTGGGGCATGTGCAGGAGGCAGCTGATCTATGTCTCTCATCGATGTTTCTAACTCTCTATCCCTCTCCCTTCCACTCTGTAAAAAAATCAATAAAATATATATATAAAAAAAGAAGTTAAACAGCAGACAACTGGACTATCATTCTAAGCCAATGATGGTGAGCCTATGACATGCGTGTCAGAGGTGACACGCGAACTCATTTTTTTGGTTGATTTTTCTTTGTTAAATGGCATTTAAATATATAAAATAAATATCAAAAATATAACTCTTTGTTTTACTATGGTTGCAAATATCAAAAAATTTCTATATGTGACATGGCACCAGAGTTAAGTTAGGGTTTTTCAAAATGCTGACACGCCGAGCTCAAAAGGTTCGCCATCACTGTTCTAAGCTGTGTTACCTGGTAGATGATTCAGAAAAGGAAAATTTATATTTACACTGATTTTGTTTGTCCAAACCCACCCAACAAACTTACTTTTTACTAAATAACTCTGAAGTAAACTGCTTGATCAAAGAATTCAACTAAAAACATGCCTCCAGGAAGGAAATATAATTGTAATATTAATAGTAAATTTTCCCATAGTCACAAGGAAGATGTTCAGAATTGTATCTAGTTAGCTGTCTATTGGTTTTACCTTAATGAGATAAGCAAAATCCCTAAGTCACCAGCACTTCCCATATTAAAACTATTTAAAGCAGTGGTTCTCAACCTTCCTAATGCCGCGACCCTTTAATACAGTTCCTCATGTTGTGGTGACCCCCAATTTCATTGTTACAAACTGAACATAATTAAAGCATAGTGATTAATCACAAAAACAATATGTAATTATACGTGTTTTTCCGATGGTCTTAGACGACCCCTGTGAAAGGGTCCTTCGACCGCCAAAGGGGTCGTGAGCCACAGGTTGAGAACCGCTGATTTAAAGTATTATGAGCCAGAGGTTGCTGAGAAAGGAATGTAAACTTTAGGGCCTTCTTCCTCTTATACACACACATATACACACCCATATTACGTAGTCCTTGGGAATATACAGATTAGTTGGCCAATTAATTTCTTGGTCCTTAAGTTTATACAGAAACTAAGTTAAATCTTGATGGTAGGAATATACAATTATAAATAAAATCATAATTCATAGCACTAATCATATTTCTAGTCTAATTATGCTTAGTCTAGAGTTATTGCTTTATCCTCCTGATGTCAAAAACAGTAGATTTTGTGAAAATTTTTCATGATGGAAGAAATACATCCTCATGAAGCTGGTTAGAATCGGTTTGCTAGGAAATTATAACTGAAGTAATAACTTCTTTTTGTAAGGGCAAAATATTCTAGAAAAAAACTTTGGAATATTTACCTAATTTAAAAGCATATCTTTCTACAGAGAAATGTGAGAAATAAAATCATTAGTACATAAGAGGTATTTCCCTTTTAGGGATTCTTTCAATACCAAATTTCTTAGAATCATTAAACTCAGACTAGAAAGGGAATGGAAAAGATTGATGCATGCTCATTTATAATAACTTATGATATTAGTTAATTCTACTAAATGTCACTAAAACATTTTATACAGCAATAAGAAATTACACTATTCAGTAATGTGTTTTTACAACCTCAGATAAACCTCAATCTTGTGTAACTGACTTCCTAAAAAGTTTGTGTAAATAACACTGGTAAATTGAATAATTTTACTTGCACATAAGTTAGACATTCTAAAGCAAATAATCATTGCAAAATCTGCTGTACAATTTAAAATTTTTATACTATAATGAAGCATAAATTAATATGTAATTTACTTTCTCCTTTCTTGGAGCTTAGTATAATCATGATCTTTATGACAGACTATAAAAACATTTAGATTTTTAATTGGAAAATCCACCACCAAGCTTTAAGCATGATGGTTTAAGTTTCTCTAAATATAACAGCTTCAGAAGTTAATTCCATGGAGCCTCACTAGACCAAATTCACTTAACAGAACTCTAAATGTAACTTAGAAACACACTTTATAGAATTGTATCTTCAAAATGTTGACTATCCTGACAACAGCCATCTCTTGTTCTACCTATTTCTAGCAGAAAAAGCACCCAGTTCCTTTTTCATGTGAAGGTCTAAATCAGTGCTTTTCCAAGCTTACACATCACCAGTGAATGACAGGCCCTAAATAGAGAATAACAGTCATCAGTTACCTAAACCATTAGGCATTGTAGAAAATGAGCCACACAAGTAAAAGCTATTAATTTGCATTTTGTCATATCTTTATAGGACTGCATGCCATAATAACCACTGTTCAGTGATTTGAACCTAGCTACATACATAGCTAAAACAGAAATCTCTATGTAAATTCTATGTAAGGATCTACCACAGGGCCTTTTAAGCACCAGACACCATGCTGGATGTTGGAACGCTAAAAATGACAAAGTGCTACTTGGTGAAGTACACACATCCACCAAAATGATCTTGAATACAGAGTCATAGAAACATTAAGACGAATTGAGATCAAAAAAATCATAATTGAACTGTTAAAGTCTCTAGAACTGCTGCATTAATGATGGGAATAATACAGTGAATCAAATCAAAGATTCAGCTACTGTATTATATATTTACTTTCTTTTACATTATGAGGCACTTAATTCAAGAATGAAGTATTTTACGTGATCAAAATAAATATTAGCAATAATTTATTTCATTACTTTTCCTATGCCTTCCTATTTCCTAAAATTTCTATATGCAATTTTAGATGGTTTATTATATGTTATATTCTTTCCAGGGTTCCATATACAAGCTAAAAAGAAATCAAGCCAGAAAGTATGATTCACCTAAGATCTGTTTTACCATGAGATTAAATGTAACACTTATTCCATTAAATAGGAATATTTGTATAAAGACATTATTTTTTGACCACATGGCTTAGTATAAAGTATAACAGGACAACCATCCTAAAGCTTAACTAACACAACTGAATAGTAATACTAAAGGCTATAATGCTAATAATTCTTTAAGGTGAAAACTAAAAATAGATAAAAATTGAAAACAAGCAAATTCTGGGTATAATAAAGACAAATCATTGTGCATTCAACCAAGATATCAAGTAATAGTAGATATTTAGTCAAAGCCAAGTTCTACTCATTTCAGCAGCCACACAGGGCACCACTGTCCAGGTATTACTACACATTATTACTACATTATACTACATTTCTACACAAGAAACCACATCCAACAATAAAATTTCGAATTCTGAAAGGGTGTATGTGTGTGTGTGTGTGTGTGTGTGCGCGCGCGGGCGTGCATGCACAGAGAGGGTCAGTGACATCGTTCTAAGCCAAACTATAGCAGAATATTAT
The DNA here is from genome assembly GCF_000147115.1 of Myotis lucifugus. Lineage (NCBI taxonomy): Eukaryota > Metazoa > Chordata > Mammalia > Chiroptera > Vespertilionidae > Myotis > Myotis lucifugus. The sequence goes on along the minus strand of NW_005871063.1, from coordinate 6,175,249 downwards.
AATACTAGAGGCCCAGTGCACAAATTTGTGCACTCGGGGGGGGGGGGGGTCGGGGAGGTTCCTCAGCCCAGCCTGTGCCCTCTCACAGTCTGGAAGCCCTCAGGGTATGTCCGACTGACAGCTTAAGTCCGCTCCCCACTTCTGGCTGAGCAGTGATCCCCCTGTGGGAGCGCACTGACTACCCGGGGCAGCCCCTGTGTTGAGCCTCTGCCCCTGGGTGGTCAGTGCACGTCATAGCAACCGATCATTCTGCCATTTAATCAATTTGCATATTAGCCTTGTATTATATAGGATGTTCAGGCAGCAATATAGCTTAGACCTTGATATAATATAGAAACCATAGGATAAAGCTCTCCTAAGCTTTATCTAATGAAAGAAAAACATATAAACAGAGTATTTAGTATTCAAAAAGAATACCAAAAAGCTCAATCTAACTTAGGAAGGTAAACAAAGGAAAACAATAATTCATATAAAGTCCAAAGCTCAGAAGAAATAGTGGGTCAAATTCTTGGCAGACTTTAAATGAACTGACCTTGCTCAGAAATATGAATGTGAACATACTACATTCTAGAATATGTATTCTGTACGGGTCAAACAGAATTCCTCAGACATAATAGGGGTTCAGTAAATATTTTGTGAAAGAGGGGAACATTCCATCTATTTTACTCACTAACATACTGCCAACAACTAGTATAGTACCAGAAACAAACATTTCTTTAATGAGTGAACAGTTATCACTGGAATTACATTAAAGCTATGCTAATTTTTGGCCATATATAAACCAAAAAGACAAAGAGTGGACAATGCAATGGATTGAACCAAATGTTTTTTTTAATAATGGGTCACTTTGGCATGTAAAGAATAAATGGGATTTAATGTAAGTTTTGTAAAGATATCTGACCAAAATACAATAGAATATTGTAGCTTTTTTAAAAACCTTATTTCTGAGCACAGTCCAACTCCCTGATTTTACAATACCAATGAAACTACATTTAGCAAAGTTTGTTAACCCTTGTTTAGTAAGTACTGAGCACTTAAATAACCTGACTTTAAGCAGGAAAAGGACAGCTGATTTCTTTTCAGGGTGATTCATCAGATTATCTCAAACATACTTTAGCAGAAAGAAAATGATACTGTTGCAGAACTCTCAAAGATATTATGAATGCATTTTGTTTAAAGACTACCAGTTAATATATAAACAAATCTATATTTTACTATGATCATTTTGTACCTTCGTGAAAAAAATATCTTCACTGGTTTACAGAAGAATAATAAAATTTTTTACGGGTAAGACCTGATGTAATCCTGAGTAACTAAAGCCCTACTAGTTTTTATTATCTTCTAAGATCCAACTACTACTTCACTAATTCAACTTATAAACTAATGTATTCAACTAGAAAAGTAAACTCCTATCACACAGACTCTATAGAACACTTTCGATATCTTTACTTAATAAAAATACCATTGCTCATGTTACTTATGGAAGGGCTCATGCCCCACACTGACTAGTAAAGAGAGCTTAGGGTAAGCAAAAGTGACACTGAAAAAGGGCCAAAGCACCCTGGGAGAAATTATTAAAATGGAGACCAAAGTGTCTTTTCTGCGTCACGTTGGCAAACCTAGAAAAAGTGAAAGAGCCCAAGCAGGTATAAATTGAGAAGATAGTGAACCTTCTTGCTTTGCCATTGAGAGTGACATATAAATAAAATAAAATATCTAAGGATGCTAAATGTAAAGAATCAATGTTAGGTTTGAATGAAGCTTTATGATTCTCTATTATAAGTGTAAAACTTTTCAAATGTGGAAATACAAAAGACCTTAATATACCCATATTTTGAAATTTCATGGGGAAGGTAGTTTTTAAAAATTAAATTTACATTCTATCTTAGCAAAGTGGTAGGTCCTTTAAAGACCAAGGGAAAGGCCTGCTAATGGCATAATAAGGTTTTGAAGTATAGTCTTAAATGCATACCTGAGGCCTGAATCACTGGGAATACTTGCAACTATTTCAAGTTCTGTGGACCCTGGACTCTAGTCCCATTTAGCTTTCTTTTTATACTTCGTCGTCCCCCCCCCCCCCGACTTCCCCCCCCCCCATGCTTTTTTGACCTTTCCATGACTTAACTGGATAAGCAATGGGATAACCCATTATGGATGCTTTCCTGCCTCATAATTAACTGGGCTCTAAAAGTAACTTTCAGCTCACTTGAAGTCAGGACTTAGAGAATTACATGGGCCCTCTGTGCATACTGCCTGACACTGGACAAATTTCATAACTTCTCAAGATGTCATTTCCTCATCTGTGATGAGGGATTATAAAAGTACTCTACATTGGGTTCCAGTGAAGAGACAAGGGCTGATATAAAAGCTCAATAAATGATAATCATTTTATTAAAAATCATCTAGCCTATACAATGCTATCATAATGAAAACAATATGGTACTGCCATAAAAACAGACACAAAGACCAATGGAACAGAATAGAGAGCCCAGAAATAAATCCACACTAATACATTCAAGTACTTTTTGATAAAGGTGTCAAGAATACACAATGAGAAAGGGATAGTCAAATAGTGTTGGAAAAACTGGATTATAGATGCAAAAAATGAAACTGGACCCTTATCTTATAACCATACAAAAATTAACTTGAAATGGATTAAATAATTAAATATGCAACATGAAAAAATAAAACTGGTAGAACAAAATATAGGGGAAAAGCTCTTGGTAATGGTGTTGGCAGTTACACTTTGGATATAGTACCAAAAGCACAAGCAACAAAAGCAAAAAGAAACAAAGTGGATTACATCAAACTAAAAGGGCTGCACAGCAAAGGAAATAATCAACAAAACAAAAAAGCAAGCTATGAGATGGGAGGAAATATCTGCAAACCATACATCTGGTAATGGATTAATATAAAGTAATGTAAGAAACACACACAACTCAATAGCAATAAAACAACCCAATTAAAAGTGGGCAAAATATCTGAATAAACATTTTCTCAAAGACGACATATAGCCTGGCCGGTTTTGCTCAGTGGTTGAGCGTCGACTCATGAACTAGGAGGTCACGGTTGGATTCTCAGTCAGGGCACATGCCCGGGTTGCAGGCTCGATCCCTAGTAGGGGGCACATAGGAGGCAGCCGAGCAATGATTCTCATCATTGATGTTTCTACCTCTCCCCCACTCTCCCTTCCTCTCTAAAATCAATAAAAACATTTTTTTAAAAAAGGACATAAATGGTCAATAGTACATGAAAAGGTTCACAGAATCTGTAATTATCAGGGAAATGCAAAACCATATACAGATACCATCTCATACCTGTTAGATTGGCTATTATAAAAAACACACAACAAAAGTGTTGGCATGGATGTGGAGAAAAGGTAACCCTGTACACTGCTGCTGGAAAGGTAAATTGGTGGGAATTGAAAACAGTATGGAGAAAGTTCCTCAAAAACTTAAAAACAGAACTACCATACATTCCAGCAATCCCACTTCTGGGTATATATCCAAAGAAGTGAAATTAGTATCTTGAAGAAATATACACACCCCAAGTTCACTACAACATTATCCACAATAACTAAGATAAGGAAATAATCTAAATGTCCATTGATGGCAGAATGTATAAAAAAAATATGGTATACATACACAGTGGAATATTATTCAGCCTTTAAAAAGGAAAATCCTGACCAGGTAGCTTAGTTGGTTAGAGTGTTGTCCAGATATGCCAAAGTTGTGGGTTCAATCCCCTGTCTGGGTACATATAAGAATCAACCAATGAATGCATAAATAAGTGTAATGACAAATCGATGTTTCTCTCCCTTCCTTCCTCTCTCTCTCTCTCTCTCTCAAAATCAATAAAATAAAAATTTGAAAATAAGGAAATCCTGCCATAGGCAACAACACAGAAGAACTTGGAAGACACTGTGCTAAGTGAAATAAGCCAGACACAAAAAAACAAATACTATATGATATTACTTATATACAGAATCTAAAAAAGTCAAATTCACAAAAGGAGAGAGTAGAATGGTAGTTGCCAGGGGCTGGCAGGTGAGGGGAATGGGGAAGTATTCATCAAAGAGTACAAATTTTCAGTTATAAGATGAGTAAGTTCTGGGGATCTAAATGTATAGCATGAACTAGGAGGTCACGGTTGGTGACTACAGTTAATAATACTGTATCGGTATCATATACAGTGGGGCCTTGACTTACGAGTGTCCCGACTAACGAGTTTTGCGAGATACGAGCCCTCTCTCGGCCGATTTTTTGCTTTGAGTTGTGAGCTAAAATTCGGGTTACGAGCCAGCTTCAGATACCCCACCGCTAGTTGGCGCAGCGAACGTCACAGTGAACGCCACAACATCAGCCCAGCATCACGTGTCTCACTCGTTTACTTTTTGATTTGACATACGAGTAATTTGAGTTAAGAGCTCCTTCACGGAACGAATTAAACTCGTAAGTCAAGGCCCCACTGTACTTGAAATTTACCAAGAGTAGATAGTAAGTGTTCTCATCATATACCATTAAAAAAAAGTACCTGTGTGAAGTGACTGGTGTGTTAATTAGCCTGACTGTGGTAATCATTTCACAACTTATATGCATATCAAATCATCACGTTGTACACCTTAAATACACACAATTTTTACTTGTTAATTATACCTCAGTAAAGTTGGGGGAGAAATGTAAAAAAAAAAAAAAAAGGATTACTGATTGTAAAATAATACAAAATAATTGTATAATTTTAGAAAATGTTTCATCAAATAGTTAATTTTTTAGTAATGTAAATTAAAATTAGCTATAGGACTATTTAGAAAAGTTCTCCCTGTGGTCATACTGGCTAAATTAGGGCTATTACTGTCAGTAATTGATAGGCATTTATTTGATCTTTAGAAACATTAGGCAGCAAGTTGTAGCAATTACCTTCTTGTTACGAAACGCATTCAGATGTTTAGTGGATTTAATTCTAGTAACTGGAAGACAATTTTGGACACTAACCTTGCCATGCAATAATGGGTTTCACTAGTCTCTTTAATCCTTATTTTTGGTGAGCCATCTTTAAGATGTACCATGGTGGCACTTCATTAACTTGCAAACATGCAAAGTTCAAACCCACACATTCAACGACACCTAGTAGTTCTTGGGAGGGCTCAGTTAATCTAGCACCAGTTGCTGGGATACTCACTTAAGAGCAGAGTTTCTGCTTGGTGAGTGACTCCTAAATCATTCATCAGTTTACCACCATGTATAACTATCTTTTAATATTCACGGGGAAAAGTACTTCTGCTCACCATAACATGATGCAAGGATAGCAAAGATTGTAGGTGTAAGGAAGGCCAAACACAATCAAGTTCATATTCTTGAGTAATCCTTACTCTTGTGTTCTCTATCTCTCACTTCCACAATCTATCTCTATCTCTCTCTCCCTCCCTCCTTTTTTCCCTCCCCCCCCCCCCCCCGCCCACACACATGCACGCACACACGCACGCACGCGCACTCACACTTTTATGTAAGAAACAAATGGAGAGATATGACCAATCCATCCATTTTCTATTTCAGTTACATTCAACCTTCTAGGTCTTACATTTTTAGACATTCTGAAAATGTCAAAGCATATCCCAGCTCAGTGTAATAGTGCTGTGGAAACAATAGGAAAGCTATTCTTTGGCAATTTTTAGCTCAGAAATCATGACTGTTCACCAACATTAGAGTAGCAACTGGATAGTCTCATGGAATAAACAGTAGATCTGAAATAAGAAATTTGAGTTTCATTCCTGCTGAATAAAAGTATACATTGCCTTGTATATAGTAAGCACTCGAATGTTTTCTTTCCATCTACAACTTGAGACACAACATAATATAGGGGAAGTTACTGAGATATTCATGAACTTGACCCTCAGTATTTGCCTCAGTAGCATTCACTTGAAGTAAATAACACTGCATAAATGTATTTGCTGTGTTTGTTCCTACTAAAATGAAATACTAGAAAAGTATTTTTCCACAATTTGTTTATGCTATAGGTAAAATATTTATTTTCTTCATCATTACTACTAACTCATTATAGTTTATTTTGCAAAATAAACACAAATCTTATTCTTTTGAATCAGCTGAATGATGGGTGGAGTACAAGGGGTCCAGAAGAGGGGTAGTGGGAAAGAGAGGTGGCTTCTGGCTCCTCCATTAGTTCCTTAGGCTTTCTATATCAATAGATGAGTACTGTTCTCTCTTTCCTCCACTTACTTTTGGAAAGCCCAGTTTGAGACCATCAGCAGATAGATAAGCTCAACCTCTTGTTAAAATAAACAGTATACTGGCCAGGGTCAAAATTTTATATTGAAGACAAAAGACAACAGCGCCAGGCACAGACCTAGGACAGGTGCTGTGGAAAAGCCCATCTTGGTGGTGTCTGGGAATTTTAAGCTCTAGAGAAAAGACTGAACTAAAATTAGGAATAACAAAGTCGTTAGTATACACTCCTTAACAGATGTGAAAGTTTTAGTTACATGTGAAAGTTTTGATAAAACAGGTTTAAAAAATTTTTTTTAATTTAATATTTAAGTAAAACCCTTTCCTATTAGCCATTGGTGAACATTGCCACTATTTCCACTGTTATTCATTGCCATGGAGACAAATTATTCCTTTGTTTTCTAATTCACATTTAGTCCCCATTATCACAGAATAAAAATCACAAGGAGGCCATTACCGGTAACTTCAACATTTCCCCAATATATAAATCCTAATTTGCATTAAATCCTTGAAGAAATGTACACTGTAGTAAAAGAAATGTCCTTCCGTAAAAAGTACTTTAAATGATGAAATAACTTCTAGTTCAATAAATACACACAAAACTTTATGTAGAGCTAAAATTACATAGGTGCTTTGATATACCTTAGGTATATGGTATTCAGTTTAGGGTAATAGTTATTTGAAAGGAATATAATCTTTGAACATAAGATAGTAGTTTAAGAATAAATACCTTCTATAAATTCATTATCTATTTTGCTATTCACTCACCGAGCTAGAAATTTTATACACTATATAAATTAGATATATAAATAATGAATGTTGATGATACTTAGTGTAGTTCTCAAAGGTTGAAAATCTTTTCCAAAAATGAGTATTTGAAACCTGTCACTTCAGGGGAAAAAAAGAAGCCAAAACTTTATTTTCACTTTAGTATAGGAACGCTTTGAAACAGGTTCATCTAAGACTAAGTAATCGAAGAATTTTAATTTTAAAGGGGGTGGGGGACTGGAGGAGAAGCTTAATTTCCAAGAACATCCACCTGAGAAGTAACTTTTTGGAAGAGAATGTCTGAGTATCTTTTAAAAGCTAGAGAAAAAAGTAATTTAAAATATTGGCATTCCACAAACTAAGCACAGCATAAAATGACTCATAAAAGGAAATTTAATGAAGATATAAAAAAACTGAAAGCAAATTAATTGATTAAAACACACAGACACACACATTGCATGCAGTCTTTCAACATTACATGCTGGTTGGCTTTGCATTTTCTTTTTAAAATATAATCGTAACTTCTTAATGTATAAGACAGTAAGGCCCTCAAGATACTCATGAAAAATTCTAATCAAATTTCACTCTAGAATTAGTAATCTGCTAAGAGAACCAGGCCTAAATAAATCTGTTATGTTAAACCAGAAATCAACACATGCTATTTTCCAAAGCAGGAGCTATATAAACGACAAGCTCTTCCATGTTTTTGTTAACTAGATTTGGTACACTTAAACATAAGCAGTACTCTCCATCCAGAGTACTCCAATACAAATGTTTTCATATCTTTTAGAATTTATAATTCATTCTAATGCTCAATCTTTACGAAAATCACCAGAGGATTTGCAAGTGCTGCCTACTATCTAGCGCAGTAAAAACTGTATTTGTTCTGTTTTTAAATCCATAGGTTTTACTGTATGAGGTTTCAGAAAGAAACAACTTTATTATATTTTCTTTTGGTTGTCACTGATGATTTTAGCTTAAAGATCATTAATTTTAACACTACATCCTGTTATATTCTCATTTGTTGTTCTATTTATCTCAAAGGTAGACTTTATGTATTACCATTACAAAAAATAACTATTTGCATAATACTTTATGATTTTACATCTATTACAAACACATCACAGGGAGCCTGAGGATGCATTCAGTAGCTTGTCATTCACCACTTCAAGACTCTTCAGAACCAAACAAGGGGAGGGTGACATTTTGCTAATGGCAGAAGTAAAGAGATGAATATAAATAAAAACCTTGAAGGCTTAAAAACACAAGAGAATTTTTAAAAATACAAAAATATGATTCCTCTGCAATTTGTAAAACTCCATGTCCTTTCTGTAGAAGCAAAGTGTGTTTGGAAATTTATGTATCTGTTATAATACCCATTTAAATAGCCTAAAACTGCTATAAAAATAAAGGAAATTACCATCTTCTTGCTGTATTTTATAAAATAGTATCATATTAAATTCAAATGCACCTATTTTAAAAATTCAGCTTTTCCTTAGCCTAGTGAAAACAATCTAAATACCATTTTTATAACTCTAGCCTTAATCCTATAACTATGCATATTAAAAATGTTTAAGAGGATATAACAATGAGCTAACATGTTTAGAAATTATATTGTTTCCTAATTTCTTCCTGGTAAGACAATTCCAAAGAAAATTATTTAAAGCTATATTTTCTTCCATAACAACCAGTCCAGATAAAAAATACTGAATGCTCAGTGATGTCACCTCGAGTCCAAATGCTCAGAGCACGTAGAGCTTTTTGTAAACAGTATGTCTCTATAGTAAATACATATTGGGCCACCATTTACTTAACATTTTTAAATGTAGTTTCATACCCAGCATAACACCATCTACACACACACACGCACACACACACACCAAAGCAGTGTGCAGAAAAGGAAGGGAGTGCAGAGCAAGAGATGGAGCACGTTGTTGTTTTTCATTCATGCAGTATAGTGATGTCAGTGTCTGCAGCAGCAGAGGCAGCGGCAGGAACCTTGACCTGTGGAGACTCAATTCCACTGAAGTCAGAACCTTGCAGAATTCAAAAGAAACTGAGTAATCGTTTGAGAAATTGTCCAACTATTCATAGGAAGGATTTTAAGTGGCTAAGTAAACAGACCAGAATAGTTGTATAGTTTTAATTTGGGTAGCTCTCTAGCCCAGCTAGATGTGGAGAAGTAACATATAGGTAATATGATTAGGAGACTGGGGGCAGAAGAGCCTGCATTCAAAATCACTTCAATGTAAGAAACTGACAAAACCACCTGGTGTTAAAACCAGCAGAAAAGCCTCTTCCATTCCCAGTACAAGCTCTCTGATGATGCAAATCTGTCTATCGAACACCCAAACTCAGAAGTGTTTTCATCATGATTGCATTAAAATTGCATTAAACTCGGATGTGCCATACGACAACAAAGAGGATAGTTTAAGCCTGATCACAAATTTCATTAAAACTGCCTGATGATGGACCATGTAATTCCTAAGCAATTAAGGCTTTTGAAGGATGCAGAAAAACAAGTTGTACTATGATCTGTTGTAAGATGTTAGTGTTTATCAACAAAAGAGGAGGAGGTACTGGATGGCCATTATATTGTTGTAGCAATTGCCGAAACTACTCTTACTCTGCCCACAAAACCCTCTGTACACAATCTGTCTGGAATGCTTATTTTATGGCTCTCATATTAGTGCTTAAAAGAAAAGCCCAAAACTCAATCTGTACCCTGTTGAAGCTCAATCATTCAAAAATGTATGTGACTGCTGCCTTCTTTTCATTCTGTGACCTCTCATTTCATATAGCTCTAGAAAATGTGCAAGAGAGTTGCATATGGCATTAATCTGTTAGAAAATGGTGGCCTTTTCTATAAAATACAGCCAAAGATGTGTGTTCAGTGGTGGTCATTATTAGGGCGATCACGTTGTTTTCATTCATTCATTCAGGATTTGCTGGAGGATGTCAGTTTCTGCAGCAGCTGGCTTGACCTGGGGGAGGAGTGGGGGAGCAAATTCCTCCTGGTGCATACAGATTACAGGATGCATTTCTTGGTGCTCATGTACACATACCAGTGCTACTGCATCCTACCTTGCCTCACCATCGAGTGGTCTGAAAACAAGTGCCTTAGCAACATGTTAATTACAGGTCAGAAATATTAAAACAAAAAACACCAAAACTGTAATCTATCATAACACAGCCACTTTCTCCAAGTCTAAGACCCTCGTCGAGGAAACTCCATAAAAATATCCCACATACCACATAAACATTTGCACAGAGAGCTCCGCAGTGTTTCTCTTCCCAGCAGATTTTCCACTTAGTCTGCTCTGTTCTCCCCACAATGCTGCAGCGGCGGCATCTGTAGCTCTAGCCTGGGATCTAATAATATGAGCTGCTCTCCTCTCCCTTATGAGCTTTAACTCCCTGTTTTGGCTAATCTTCCTTTTCTCCCCGGTGACTCCACTACATCATGCACCGTGTCCCTAGACATAAAACAAAACCAAACTAAAACAGAAAACCTTAAGGGAAGCCAACAGCATCCAACTCACCATTACCTTTGACACCCAACAAAAAAAGAAACTTGAGATCCTTTAACAGCTCCACTGAACTGCGAAGTGTGCTTAAAAATGGGAGGAAAAACGGAGCACACACTTCACAAACAGGTCTTTAAAATTTACCATGAAAATGCTGAGCTGGGCATAAACTGTTTCCAGTGAAGTACTGCTCTGATGCATAGGACTATATAGAGTACAGATTGGGGGGGGGGGGGGGTGCGGGGGGGATTAGCAAAACAAAACACTATACGCTTCAATTGCACATTCCCAAACTGTCCCCTTACCAAAAAAATATCCCTACATCACCACTAATGCCAGCACCCCCTCCAAAAAGAAAAAGAAAAGAAAGAAAAAAGAACCATCCCCGGAGCCAGAGACATTAGGAACTTTGCAGGAAAGCACAAAGAGGCTGCTGCAGAGTTTGCGTGCGTGTTTCCTAAGTGTTTCGCCCAACTCCTCTCCGTCCCCCGCTGCAAACAGCAAACACATGAGTGAGCTAATCAGCTCCTTCTATTGAAAAAACCCCTGCACGCAGGTGAGGGATGCAAGATCAATCCCGAGGGGCGGCAGGGGGAGGGGGCGTTAAAGAAAAGTGCTTCGCAGTCCGCTCCGCCGATCCCCGCAGCGACCGCAGAGGGTGAGGCTCC
>NW_005871063.1:6117787-6163657 GCF_000147115.1 Myotis lucifugus | reverse complement strand
AAAAAAGTATAGAATTTTTTTCTGATATGATAAAAAGGAGTTGAGATATATAAAAAGTATCGGTAAAGGAAACAAGTATTGACAGAATTCTGATCTGATTATCAGACAGGACAGATAAACATTGAGGAAAATCATATCCACCCTCCGGAGGGGGCGGGGGGCTGGGGGAGGAATTAGTGGAGGAGGAGGCAGTGGACATGGTGGCTCCGCGGGCCCCGGACGCCGCCAGCGGACACTAAGGTGCGGTAGCGGGAGGCGCTAGAGCGTGTGGGAGCCGGCGCGGCGGTGCGTGCGAGTGTGTAAGGGGGAGGGGCGGGGGTACCGGGAGGAGGAGGAGTCTCTCGGCTCCCCCTTCTCAACGCGCACCCCGCCGCCTTGGTGAGGGGGAGGGGAAGGCTGCGAAAACAAACGTCCAACGGCCCCAACCGCCCGGTCGGGCTCGGTGCGGCGGTCACGGCCGGGGCCGCGAGGAGCCTGCAGCCGCCGCCCGGGGCATCGCGCTGACAGGGGAGAGAGGCAACCGTCCGGATCCCGCAGCCCGGGGGCCGCCGGCAGCCAGGCAGGCTGCACGCTCAGGAAAGGCCCGCGGCTGCAGGGAGGGCCGGGGTTTCTGCTTCTGGGGACCGGGTGGGGGCTAAAGGCCCGGGGGGTAGCCGAGTCTCCGTGGAGCCCGCGCCACCGCAAACGCCACCGCCGCCGCCTCAGCCCGCTGCTCACTCCAAATGGCAACTAATTCCCCCACCCGGGCCCCGCCCCCGGACCCGCCTCTCGGTGCTCGGGACCCGGCAGCGGCCGCAACGGGCCTTCCCATTGGCTCTTCCGCCTCCCACCAGAATTCGAGTGATTGGTTCCAGAATAGGAGTGACAGAAGCACCTACCAATGACAGTGGTGAGTTCTGCCTTAGAGGCGGGGCGGTGGGAGAGTGAGGAGGGGGCTGAACGCGCGGGGCGGGGCGTGAGAGTTGACAGCCTTGGAGGTGAGAGAGGGACTTTGATTGGGCTGCCCTGGAAAGTGGGTCCCCGAGTGTCTGCGCGCGCCCCGACACCCACAGACACAGACGGGCGCACGCCTCCGTAGGCAGGTTGCGAGGACTCCACCCTCCAGCGGCCGATTGTACAACTTGAGACTGAGGCAAACTTGACTTTGAGGTACACCTGTTTCTGGTAGGATGTTCTGGAGTTGGCACCGGCAGAATCCATGCTTTCCCCTGATTTCAGGAATATCTTAGTTTTCGTGGCGAGGAGACTGATGAAATGAAGCAGCAGTGTCTGAATACTGGGTTGAACAATGGGCTGCTCCTTCCACAACCTATCCTCACATTGGTAGTTATGCAGTGAAATGAGGTAATGAAATTTTATGTTCCGAGACAATAACTCTGAATTGCAGGGGTCAACGTGGAATTGTACGACGCCATTACACCATCAGTTAGATATATTAATGGAGGGCACCCTGTTGCCTTTCCCCAGAAGCAAATGGCCTCTTGGGAGAAATAAATACCAGACTTACTGTAACAACCCACTGTGATAAATTTAGTTTTTATTCTACACTGAAACTGAAGAGATACAAAGATTTTTGGATGACCGCAGTGATTTTAGATGACTATCAGAAACTCTACCATAAACCAAGGTTTTAAACCTTAATTAATCGGGAACAATTAATTTAAGGGTGTACTGTAGTACCCTCTATTAATTTCCTTGAGATTAAAAAAAAAGAGACTGAAGTGAGAAGTCACATTGGTCTACTCTTGTGTCTGCCCACACTGACAAGCTTCCTCTGATTTCAGGCACTGTATGCAGGGGTCAGTTTCACTTAGAGAAGCCATCCTTCTCTGCTTCCTTAAGCGGTCAGACCAGAAAGCATACTTGGTTCTATAAAAAGTGCATGAAACAAACCTAATATAAATACTAGAATTGCACCCAATACTTCATCCTGTTAAGAGACTAGTGATAGCTCCTCACTTTATCGCACACTAGAATAATTAACATCTATTGAACATTCACTATGTGCCCGTCACTGTTGTAAGAATGTGTCATGTGTTAACTCATTCGGTCCTCCTATAATCCACCAGTAGACACTATTATTGGGCCCATTGTGTTCTCAGCTGAGCCGAAAAAAGGCTAAATGTGTTGCCTGAGATTACTAGGCTAGTAAGTGGAGGGCTACGCATCTAACCCAGGTGGACAAACTTGAGTTTGTGAGTAAGCCCTCTGCTCTAGCACATCACCGCTTACAGCTGTGGAGTACATGTTTGTATTTTCAGTAGTCTGCAAATCTCATCTGTAAGATAAGTTCCCATTAGTTCAAAAGAAATTTGACAAGTGAAGACACACACACACACACACACACACATATATATATACATATATATATATATAATTTGCTTTCCAGAATAGCTTGTTTTAATTATAAACAGAGAAAAGACTTTACTCTTTCAAATTCAGTATAATTGACCTGTTGTGTCACTGTTTCCATCTAAAATTAAAGTTACTCATTAATTAGGAAAGTGCATTCTTTCTTGAGGAAAAAGAGTGATAAGTGGCTTTTTCAGAATATCGAGAACAAAAGATTTGACAGATGTAAAGGTGTAAAAAAAATGCTGGTAAATCTCTAAGTTGTTGGTTTGATTACAACATGGTTTCATTATAGAAATGTCATCTCTGTCCACTCCTAAATAAGTATGGAACAACCTCAACACATTAGATTACAATAATTCTGAATTTATACCAAGCCAGAGTCAATAATGATCAATACTTGATTTGGATTTAAAACAACAACCTGGCCACATTTTAAAGGCTTTCTGTGTTTGTTCAAGTCTACTATAGCTAATTTAAATCAGACATTTAAAGTGAATCTGAACGACCTACACAGAGAACTACAGGGGTAGGCAAAAGTAGGTTTACAATTGTTCATATGGAAAATAATACAATAATTAATAAATCATAATAAAAGAATAAGATCTGTGTTTTGTGTATTCTATAACTGTAAGCCTACTTTTGCCAGCCCCTGTAGTATGATCACAAAATACTATTTTCAGTTACTGATAAGTCATCATGACCTATTTGGGTGTTCAATCACCTTCTCTTTGCTACAGCCACCTTGGTTGTCTCTTAATCTATATTCTCATGAAATAAGTACTGATTTTCATGTGTAAGAAATTCAGTCTCCAAACAAATCAAAAGTGAGCTAAAATAAATCTATTGTCTGCTTTCAAATGACCGTTTGTTGAATTCTTAATATTTTATTCTTATTAAGGATCTCCAGGGGGATAATGGAAACTTTAGGAAAATGTTCTCAGTAAATTGGAAACCCCATTGAAAAAGGTGTGGATTGCTGGGCTAGAAGAGCATTGTGACACTACTATGCTAGCTGTTAGATGGATAGGCCCAGCGCAGATTATCTCTGTTGTAACGACCTCTGGAAAGTCTACATAAGACTTAATGTTAGTAAGAACTCTTTACTGTGTTGTCTGACTAGAAGACAACATTGAAAACACAATTTGGTGGCATAGGAAATACCTTTGTTCTCAGTAGCCCATGTCTTGTCTGTGGGACAAGAATCCTCCATTAGCTAATCTGAGGTAGAATTATATTATACATACTTCCTAGTTCATAAATGGTAATGGACTATATTTTAGGTTTAAATGAAAACTTGGAATCATTGGCTAGATTTGATTAATATGCAGCCCCATGTGAAGAGGGGATGAGATAAAAAATCATTGGACCTACAGAGCTACTAAAACGTCTCTTTTCTAGTTTCATCCAGGTTTGCCAGGCTGTTCATCCGAATCTAAGAGGCTGTGAGGCTGTCAGGCTGTCAGTATTAGCAATGAGGTCATGGCTGATAGAAAACACTAAACAGATCCACGCTGATGTTCATCTTAAGCTGATTAAGCTCTCAATGTAGGTGGATTCTTTATAGCAACAAGAAAAGCCTTGCCTGAATTTTTGTCCCTGGCAGATGCTTACAGTAAAACTTCTGACAGCTTGTGACAGCCTACGTGCGCCTTTGCACTAGGTGTTCCCTTTGCCTGAAAAGTTCTTGCCCCAGATATCCACACAACTTTATCATTTCCATCAGCTCTTGACTCAGATGTCACCACCTTCACAATGATAGCTTTTCTGAAAACATTTTTAAAAATTTATTTTATATATATAAATATATATAAATAATAAATGTTATTATATATAAATATCTGAAATCAATCTAATTGAAGGTAAAGGGAGAGAGAGATAGAAACATCAATGATGAGAGAGAATCATTGATTGGCTGCCTCCTGCACACCCCCTACCAGGGATCGAGCCCACAACCCGGTCATATGCCCTGACCAGGAATCAAATCATGACTGCCTGGTTCATAGGTGGACCCTCAACCACTGAGCCACGCTGGTTGGGCTGAATACCTTTTTAAAATCGCAAGCACCCCTAGGCATTCTCTACTCTCTATTTTTCCAGAGCACCTATCACCATGCAACATATTATATATTATAATTATTTTTTGTTCTGTCTGTCTAGAATATAAGGGCCATGAAGGTAAGACTTTTTACCTGTTTTACAACTTCTGAATCTCCACAACAGTGCTCAGTAAATGGTAGACAATCAATATTTGCTCAATGTTGTTGAAAGAGTAGCAAATTCTATCCAGTGCTTGTCTCATGAACTAAAACTGTGCTTTTTGTCAGAAAAAAAATGTGATAACAGGTATGTTTCTGTTGCAAAGGCATAGCCATATAGCAGAAAAATGTTCCATGTGGCTCTGTAAACCATATAGATATCTGCATTGGGGCTGGCATTCAAAAAGAAAACATATCTTGTAGTATGGTCCTTATACCCACAAAGTGAAAAATATTAGTCTTTGGAGGCTCATCAGAGGTTGAAAAATGGAAAATGAAATTGGTAATAAAGAAAAGGCAGTTAAATTTTTCAGAAAAAAATAACCACCTGAAATGGACAGAGAAGGACAGTTGAGAAGGATCAGTTAGGGAGTGACACCTGCTGATGTGTAGTTAGCTCCATCTCACTGGTAGGAACACCTATTCTCAAGAGGCCTGTATAAAGGAACTGAAAAAATTAAGTAGAAAGGGAACATTTCATGTAAATAATAAAAAATGTGCTTTCTTCCCCCCCAAGATTTATTGAGATATAGTTGAGATAAGATTGTGAAAGTTTAAGGTATATAATGTAATGGTTTAATATAGGTTGTAGTGAAAAAAGATTAACACAATAAAGTTAGTTAACATATCTTTTACCTCACATAGTTAAAACAATTTTTTTATGGTGAGAACTTTTAAAACATTCTTTTTGCATCTTTCAACTATACAACATAGTATTGTTAGCTTACAGTCACCATAATATACATTATGTCCCCAGAACTTATTCATCTTATAATTGGAAGTTTGTATCTTTTGACCAACTTCATGCATTTACCCACTTCCTACCTGCCTGCCGCAGGCAACCACCGATCTCTTCTGTTTCTATGAGTGTGGGTTTTTTCAGATTCCATGTATAAGTGAGATCATATAGTATTCATCTTTCTCCATCTGATTATTTAACTTAGCATAATGTTCTCAAGATTCATCCATGTTGACACAAATGGCAGGATTTCCTTTTTATGACTGAATAACATTCTATTGTATCTATTTACCACATTTTCTTTATCCATTTATACATTGATGGACATTTAGGTTGTTAATATGCTTGGCTATTGCAAATAATGCTGCAGTGAACATGGGGGTGCTGATATTTCTTCAAGATACTGACTTCATTTCCTTCTAATATATACCTGAAGTGGAATTGCTGGTAGTTCTATTTTTAATTTTTTGAAGACCATATTGTTTTCCATAGTGGCTGCACCAATTGACATTCCCACCAACAGTGTGTAAGGGTTGCTTTTTCTCCATATTCTCACCAGCATATTATATCTTGTCTTTTTGATACAGCCATTCTAACAGCTGTGAGGTGTTATTTCATTGTGGTTTTGATTTGCATTTCCCTGATGATTAGTGATGCTGAGCACCTTTTCATGTACCTGTTGATAATTTGAATATCATCTTTGGGGAAAAAAATGTCTATTCAGATACATTACCAATTTTTAAATTGGTTTGGTTTTATTGCTATTGAGTTGTAAGAGTTTCTTATATATTTGGATATTAACCCCTTATCAGATATGTGCTTTGCAAGTATTTCTCCTGTGGATTGACTTTTCATTTTGTTGATAATTTATTTTTAGTTCGATGTAGTTCCACTGGTTTATTGTTGCTTTTTGTTGCTTGTGTTTTGGGTGTCATATCCACAGAATTTTGCTAAGACCAGTGTCAAGAAGCTTTTCCCATGATTTGTTTCTAAAGGAACTTCAGAAGAAGCAATAGAAATATGGGAGGTTTTATTTTAAACATAAATATTAGAAGAGTAAATATACCATTATTTCTACAAGGATAGAAGACAGTATGGAGGACCACCAGTTTTTCGGCTTCTATCTATCTCTATGGCAATTCCTGTTGCCCGCTGTGATGCCAGGGGCATATCCTCTAAGCTGATATATAAATAGACTTTTATCATTTAATTGAAAGACTATATTATACAAAGCTAACACATTCAGAGGCTAGAGATGTGGGGACTAAAGTACTGCAAATGTTCTAACTCTTTCCATGCTGTGATATTCCACTTGTTAGTTCCAAACATGATGTCAACAATACATGAGAGCAGTAGTAGTCCTATGAAGAGAGTATGCTTGATTTTCATGGTGTTATTTTGTAGATGAGAGTTTAGAGTGACTCAATGTGTTATGGGTTAATTTCCTCCTGGTGGCTGAATTTTACTTTTTGCCACATGAGTGTGTTGAGGGACTGCTGTTAAAATGCAATCAATTCCTCACCAGTGCTTGACTAGAGATGTTTCTGTTTATTTTAAACTTTTTTGTAGCACACAATTTTCAGTATTCTACTCAGCATCTTATTGAAAAAGTCCATAGTAATACATCTAATAGGCCTGAATGGGAGTTTAATAGCAACAACACTACTAGCATCAGGCCTTACTTAATAGCAACAACATTACTAGCATCAGGCCTTAGTTAACTCCGCATCAAGTGACTTATTAAATGTCTCCATAGCGTACACTGTTGAGGACTTTGTTGGGCATGCCTGTTCTCACACTTTTGTAGTCCATCGGAAGCAACAAGATATGTCTACAAAAAAAGATAAAAAAACATGTCTAAACATATGTTGTTCATAGGAGAGATCCACATAAACTAATATGGAAGTGATGGGAGGGAAAGGTAACTTTTGAGGAAAGGCTTCAGGAAGAAGAGAATGAAGAAGTTTGTCATTAGGAATACACAGGATATGTCAGGAGATGATCCAAGAGCCTGCCTTGACTGATGGTTAATGGAAGATAGGTCTTGGTCTGTTGAGGACAGGTTGTGGAGATTGCCAGACAAGATTTGTACTTTATTGAGTATGCAGTGAGAAGCTGTTGAAGATTCTTGAGTGGGTGGGGAGAACATGAGTGGAGCTGTGCTTTATGAATATTAATGCAAGAATAGTTTACAGCCTGGATTGGAGACTGCACATGGGAGGACAATTTATCAGCTTTGAGAATAGTCCACATGAATTTAGGTAACAAGAGTTAGGGGGATGACAGAGGACATGAAGAGGAGGAAAGGATGTGAGTGATGCTCCTCAGCTGATGGACTTGATAGCATGAGGTCAGGCAACTCTGAAGCTCTAGGCTTGGGTGCCTGAGAGGATTGTGGCGGATTTAACAGGAACCGGGCAGCTTAGAGGAGGAGTCGGTTTGGGGAGAAGACAGTAAATAAAATAAATAAAACCACCAGAGGATATTTAAGTGGGGCAGGGTTTTTTTCTTCGTTTTATAGAGATGTAATTGGCAGATAGCACAGGATATGTTTAGGGTGTACAGCATAAAGACTTGACTGGCATTTAATGTGGAATGATTATTACCACAGTAAGTTTAGTAACATCCCTAATCTCATAAAGATATAAGAAAAAAAAAGAGAAATGTTTTAGAGGCAGTTTTAAAATGATAGTGAAGTTGAGAAGAACAGAGATATAGATTTTGGAGTTATCCTTGTACATATGGTCATTGAAGCCATGGACACAGATGAAGTTGGCAAGGGAGAAAAGCATATAAATAAAGGAAAAGAGGCTCAAGGAAAAAATTGAGAAATTATACATTTGTGGGGGAGGGAAGAGTTAAAAAACCACCTAGAAAAGAAGGCCAAAGGGAAGCACTCTTTAATAAAGTAGATTCTGGCATCTCAGAAGAAACGTTTGGTAGATGCCTTGTGGGGTCCCTGGCAGCTCATGTCCCCCTTCTCTAAGAACTAATCCTCCTCCCAACACACAGAGGGCTTGGGCCTGATGGCTATGTTTGTGCAAAATGACCTTGTTCCTCTGGCCATGGTTGGTTTGACCTGAGTTTGACAACTGACTAAAGCTGGACCAATCACATTTATCCCCTGGGAATTTGGAATTAAGAAATACAATATATTTCTATTAAGGGTATGACCTGGGTGAACACAGAAACTTGTGCAAGGGGTGGCCATCCTCTGTCTCAGGCACAGAGAAAAGAATGAAGTGGCTTGCAGGAAATAGGAATGAGACCAGTGATGAGAAGCAGGGAGGAGGAGGGAGAGGGCCTGAGAATATGTTCATTTTTTCATGATGACTATTTTATGTCTTATCCTTTTTCTTCCGTGCTTAAAACCATCCCCACACCTGCCTGCCTTCCCCTGATACAATCTTAGTATATTTATTCCTACCAACAAATTTACAAATACTCCTCTCTTACCTTCTCAGGAACTTTATTTCTTCAGTTATTCCCTCCCTCTAGTTGATCACATTTTTTATTATTCCCAATATGTATGAACATATTTCATCCTAATATTTAAAAATAGCAAAACAAAGATTATTGTGCTGTCCCTTTCCATCTGCAGTTCTAAATCTCTGATCCTTTCACAGCAGCACTTCTTTTTAAAAACGTTTTCAATTGCATTTGACTTCAATATTACATTAGTTTCAGGTGCACAGCATAGTGGTTTGACATTTATATAACTTACAAAGTGATCCCCTAAATAAGTCTAGTACCCACCTGACACCATACATAGTCATTACAGTATTATTGACTCTATTTCCCTAGACTGTATTTTACATCCCCTTGACTATTTTATAACTGCCAATATGTACTTCTTAGTCCATTCACCTTTCTTACCCATCCCCCAGCCCTCCTCCCACCTGGCAACCATCAGTTTGTTCTGTATCTATGATAGAGTTGTCTACAAGTTAAGTCTGACTGTCTGACTTCTATTCAATCTACTCCAACCTGGCTTCCACACCGTCGTGCCACTGAAAACTGCTAATCAATATTGTCAGCAGCGTCCATATTGCCAGACTCAATGGCTACTCCTTGGACTTCATCCTACCCAAACTTTTAGTAGTTTTCAAGATAGTTGGTCAGGGTCAACTTCTTGAAAAAATATCTGTTGGAGTCTTGGATGCTGCAATTACCTGGTCTGTCTCCGACTTTAACCACTGCTATTCAGTGTGCTTCAGTAGTTTTTTCTTATTTAGTCCCCTCTAAAAATTGGGCTCTATTCTCTGCTTTCTTCATTACAAACTCATCTTGTTGGTAACCTCAGCTCTTCTCATGGCTTTCAATGAATAAAATGCTGGCAGCTCCCAAATTAATCTCTTCAGTCCAGACATTTTCTCCACTTCTGTATTCAGATATCCAGTTGCCTATTTGACATGGCAAGTCTCCGTGAATGTCTGAAATTAATGTTTGAAACAAAGCTAACTCTTTAATTTCTATACTCCTGTGTTTCTCTCCATCAAAAAGAAATTCTATATTTTTTCCACTTCAGTGAATGGTATCATCATCCACACTGTTATCTACACAAGACAACCTGAGCAGTCTTGGTTCCTCACTCTCCTTCCTCCTCAACTCCAACCCATCATCTAGTCCTATCATTTGTGCCTCTAAATAGATGTCTAATTCATCAACTTCTCTCCATCTCCATCTCCTCTGCTAACATTAATCCACACCACTATCATCTCTTAGCTGAGCTATTGCTACAGCTGCCAATTGGTCTTCCAGCTTCTACTCTTGCCTTCCTTCATCTTTTCTGCTTATCAGTCAGGAAAAACCTGGAACTGTGTTGAAGCATGTCATTTCCTGCTTAAATCAATTCAGTGTCTTCTAATTACTTTGCAATAAAAATCCAAATTCCTTAAAATAGCTTAAAAGGCCATGCCCGCTCTGGCTTCTGCCTCCTTCTTTACCTAATCTTGCTCCATGCTCCCCCCACCCCCATCCTTTGTGCTCCAGCCACAGTGACCTCCTTTCACTTCCCCTGAGACACCACTGCAGGGCCTTCACACAGGTGTATCCTCAGCATAAACGCCTCAGTTTCTGTGAGTGGCTTCCCCGCATTCTTCAGATTTCAGTTTAAATGTCATGTCTTTAGAGAATCCTGAGTCCTCACTCATCACTAATAACCTACAATCTATCATTAAGCCAGTTTGTTTCATCTGTGGTGCTCATTACAAGTTGTAAATATACATTTGTTTATGTGCCTATGATAAGCCTTCCCCACTAGATTGTAAAGTCTCCAAAAGCAGGGACCTTGTTTCTTCTGTTCACTACTTGATCACATAACACCTTGCCAGCGCCTAGAATAGAGCAGGTGCTCTTCAAGTGTTTGTGAAAACTTTAGTAGTTACTGAGAACTTCTAGGTCCTGATTCCAATCCTTGTGCAGCCCTATTACAATTTCTTTAGGGGAGTTTCCTGTAGTCTATCTTAAAATCCTCCTTGTTGTTTCAGTTTACTGTACAGGTTTCTGTTCTTATAATTAAATGGTTGGTTGCTGAGCACCTCATCCTTTTAAAAACTTTATCAATGTCAAATATTGTTGAATGGACAAGAGATAAAGGGCTAAGCAAAAGTCATGAGATCTTATCACTGGTAATCTTCAAGCCCAGTTGTGTCTGTAAAATGTGGCCCCGTGGAAGCCAGATTATGGTTGGACTGATGAGAAGGGTGTGAAGGTAGATGCAACCAATGTAGAACTTTCTTTCTTTTTTTTTTTTTTGAGAAATGTAACAATAAAAATAAAGCATGAAGTAAAATAGGATCTTGGGGTTGAACAGAGTCCAAGAAAGTATATGTTGGTTTAGTATTAAAGAATAGGGAAGGAACATCTATTGATTTGTCTACAAGCCCAAGGAGAAAAAATATGAAGAAGCAAATGGGGAGAATGAGGAGAAGGATTAGTAGATTTAACTTCTATGAGGCAGTAGAGGATTTGGTCAGGAGCACAAGTTTGATAAAAAGGGACAGTGTTTCCCCCTCCATTACAGGAAGAAAGGAAGAAAGTGAAGTAAAAA
Organism: Myotis lucifugus; assembly: GCF_000147115.1. Taxonomy (NCBI): domain Eukaryota; kingdom Metazoa; phylum Chordata; class Mammalia; order Chiroptera; family Vespertilionidae; genus Myotis; species Myotis lucifugus. The sequence goes on along the minus strand of NW_005871063.1, from coordinate 6,152,256 downwards.
AAATGTTTTTATATTGAGGAAAGGGTTGAGTGTGGCCACTTCAGGAAGTAGCACTGTCATCTACAACTGGTTGTCAAGGAGAGAGTCAGCAGCTCTTGACTTTTCTGAACCACACCTACACCCCTTGACTCCATCATCTCCCTGCCCAAGACTACAGATGCTGCCCTCTGCCATAGTCTCACTGCTGCTTAAGGCCACAGTGGCTGATGGAAATGTCCCTTATTTCTTAGGTGGGATGGAACAGGAAAAAGCCTGCAATCACTGAGAAATGTGGTCAGAAGGGAATATGGGGGTTTGAAGAGCTCTGACATCAGAAGGAATCTGACAGGGACACAGAACTGTGTTTTTCAAACATGTAGATCACCAGACATTATTGGGGCCCCCGATAAAAGTACATATTTCAGCCCTCTTCCCTGAAGAGTCTAATTCAGGAAGTGTGAGAGTGGGAGGGGTAGGATTGCATAATTTTTAACAAGTTCCCAAGGTGATCTTTATCATTGGGCAAATTTGAGAAATAATGGATTCAAAATGAATAAAAGTTCACCAAATTTAATTACAGGGCCAAATATTTTCTCAATTTTTAGCCAAATACAAATAAATGTTGTTAACTGAAATCAATTCATAGAAATTACCCAGAGAGAATAGTTTTCAAAGAATTGGTGTCTAATTCTATGATTCTAAATAATTTACAGTGATATTTAAAATATAAGACTAGTTTATAGATACTTCTTTATTGCAGAACATTTCATTGAGGAAAAGGTAAATGGAACTGTCTGGCTAACAGTTATTATTTATAAGATAACGAGTCAGATATTTTAAAGCCTGTTCTGCTTCTAGTTTGCTTAGCTCCCAGATTAATAAACTAAACATTATGAAATCTAAGAATGTAACTTGATCATATCCATTCCTCATGTTCTTAAAGGAGATCTTCAGTGCACATGCAGTAGAACCACAGAGAGTAGATCCAGTTTCAATATTTTTTCCATTCCCTCCTAGAAAGGGTGATTTGTATTGATATACAACAGTCAGCCCCCAAACCACTTGCTGGGACTTCAGGGCCCCACTAATTTGTACCAGTTTTCCTCTATTCTAGTTAGCCCTGGCCATCAGGTATAAATTAGTGCTAAATCAGTATTAGCTGATACTTCCCCAGGTGTGGGAAGTGTGGAAACCTGATCACATGAGCAAACACAGCCCTTCCTGGCTACATTTTAAATAAGGTGGGTGTTACTATTCGGTATGGGGAAAAGGGTTTTAAACAAATCTCATGCCACCTTAATTTGCATTAGCTTGATGTACTGATATCAATAGTCAGACTCCATTTTCAGTTATTACAGTTTCCCTACCACCCTTCACACTTTAGGGGGACTTCTCCTGCCCTTCCTATTTCTTTTCACCTCCAACCATGCTGTATGCCCCACACCCTTTTTCATTTCTAATACTACTTACTTATGGGTTGAGTGGATGCACCAGAGGGGATGTAGTTTACATATGTGCTTTGGTTGCTCACCTTGGGTGGAGCACTGTCCTAAATAAACTTCAGTTTTGCCTCAGCACCATTACTCAACAAGGTATTTATACAAGCGCCACTTAATAACACGAGAATAAACAAGGTATTTAAACTTGTTATTGAGGAAAGAAGCTTTAGCTGCCCACTTTCCTTACTCAAGGGCCAATCTCACTTCATTTGTTCTTAGAAAACTCTTAAGGAGTTTTCTCTACAGAAAATCAGGCAGAGCACAAGTACTGTAAGTCAGGTCTAAGTGCCTTTTACCTTTGAAAGGATTGGTTCCTTTGTTAATTATCAATGACGAGGAATCTTGTCATTTCTCTCAGCACTTCCAAGTAGTGGTTGTCCTTGTCATATGGCCTATAGGTACTTAAGGTGTAGCTATACATTTAACACTTTTGTAAATATTGAAAACATGTGTTAATTAGCCATAACATGTAGCCATAGATGAAACAGAAACAAATGTTCAAAATTCCAACAAAATGGTGTGACTCTACCAGAAGAGATTTTTCTCTTCTGTATCCTGAGTTTTATAGACATTTCATAATATGTTTAAACCAGTTTCGTACCTATGACCTTCCTATATGCAACAATTCCATAAAGTAATTAGAACACATATACTATTTCCATTTTGCAGTTGGGGAAACTGAGGCCTGCAGCATTGGCTGGCATCACAGTTATCACATGAGAGATTCAGAACTGAAAATCGGGTCTCTTGAGTCCAGGCCCAGATTTTTTCCCTCACTTAGAAAAATTGCCTTTATTGCAAGAGGGTCAGGGATGTGATCACTGAGTAATAGAGAGCATGGAGCTTTTCCATCCATAGTCTTTGAAAGACCTGTGAGCTAATAGTATGTTCCAGAGAGGACACTTATGCCAGAGAGATTGATTACCTACATTCAGGGCAACCTGATGATGCACCCTGATAGGAGAAGGACCTGTCTAAAGGTCCTCATTTGCTTTAAACATCCAGAGTTCCTGATAGAAAGACAGGGTGTGGTAATTATATATCTTGCTTTTGGCTTATCTTCTTCATATCCTTACTCTCACAGATGTCTTTCAAACATTGGTAATTACAGCTTTCAGAGCCAAAACCTACAAACCCATAAGCCACACAGATGACACACTAAAATCTACTCAAACATGTAAGGCTGAAAGAAATTTCAGCGCTACTGGATTCACATTTGAAAAAAAATGACACACAAAACTACTTACAAAAGAAGTAGCCTTTATTTCTATGTCATGGCCATACTCTACTACATAGACGTGCAGTTGTGTCTTATTGTTCTGTGGGGGTGCATATTAACTCATTTGCTTCTAAATTTAATTAGTGGCTTAAAAATAGACTGCAGTATGTGTGTAGATGACAAGACCATATGATCAAAACCAAATGCAGTAATCTGACATTGGAAAATGAATCCAAGTTAATGAAACCAACCTGAAACAATGAAGGAACTGCTTCTAAGCAAGATGGAGAATCAGTATCAAGAAATAAGTACAACACAGAAAAGTTGTTGTCCTTGTCATATGGCCTATAAATGGAACCTGAATTAATAACATCATAATTTCTTAAGAATCCAGCAACGTCTTGCTATAGTGGCAGCAAGAACTATATAATGTATGGTGGAATTTTCCACCGTATATATCACTGGCCAGACCATTGGTAATATGTCCTGTCTAATTTGGGGTCCCACAGTTTAGGGGGGTCTGAATGCTTAAAGAATTATGAAAATAGAATTATGAATTATGCCATTTTATTTGACTGGGAGAAGCAGTCCAGAGGGCTCAGTAATGGTCTTCATGTATATTTAGTGCCATAAATATTGGGGTATGGGTATTTTTTCATTGTAGAAAGAATGTAAGGAAATGTCATAGTTTTGAGAAAGGGTAAATAGAACTAGCGTATGTTCAGTGTGCTGGACACTCTATGTACATTATCTCATGGAATCTTCACAGAAACACTGCAGTGGATCCTCATAGAAACTGAGATGAGAGAGAGTAATAATATAAAGGTCAGAGTCCTTTACCTGGTATTCAGTTCTAGGGCTGTTTCCCTCCAAGTCCTGTGCCCCTGACACCATATCTATAACACTACATTGGGTAGGGTTATGCAGTTCTCCTCTCTTTCAATTCATGAATAGTTTCTAGAGACATAGCTGGGATAGTGATATAGTGTTCCTATCTATAAATAGGAAAATGAATTCAATTCCTCTGAGGTCACCTTTAGCAGCAGTTATTTTAGATTAAAATTCAGATCAGTAGAGATTTAGTCCAAGGCTTTTACTGGGCACATTATTATTCTTTTTTAAAAATCATTAAATATCTGAGGCCTATGGCATGAGTAGACTTTAGGTATGTGTATATAAAGTTTTCTCCACCTACTTAAATGTCCAACAATAAGGAGTGGGTCCAGTGGAATTCAAAATTTGGCTAGAATATGTGCAAGGAAACCTATCCAAAATTAAGAGCAATGTCAAAGACTTAGTGGAAGAAATTTTAATGATATAAGAAAATCTTTTTATATATTAGCAAATTAATTTTTAAAATCAGTAAGAAAAAAACACTATAAGCTATTTTTCCAATTGAATTTAAATATATATTTACATATGCACGATTAAAAACAACTGGGAGAATATATACCAAAGTATTAAGGGTGGGAACTGGACTTTATTTTCATCTCTGGGCTTCTCTAAAACAAACAGTTCTCATATATATTACTAGAAAAAAAATTCTTTGCATAACACTCTACATAATTTTCTGCAAAAGTTTTAAAATTTAGAAATAGAATAAATATATGTCATGAATGGGAGTATGTATAGGATAAGGAACATTTATAAAATAGCATCAAGCCCATTGGTGGCAGCAAACTGTCAGTGTACCTATCAGTGGAAATAAAATTGGCCCTTTGTATAATTTCTTATGCTAAAATTATTATAGACTAGAGGCCCAGTGCATGAAATTTGGGCACTGGTAGGGTCCCTAGCGGCTGCTGAATGCCGCCAGGTACTCCCTCCCTTCCCCCAGCCAGCCCTGCCCCCTGGTTGAACTCCTGGACAACTCCCGGTTGAGGGGACAATTTACATACTATGCTTGTATTATATAGGATTACTACCAGTGTTCTTTTATCCCCTGTCCCTCTACTCGGAAGGCACACAGAAAACAACTAAGCATTGGCACTGGGTGTGTAAAATAGACATAATGATCACAGCCAGCTCATGGGGTTCTCAAAAGATTTAAATAAAATTATACTTCTAAAACTCCTAGCACAGTGCCTGGCACATAGTTAGCATTTATTGAGTGTTTACTGTGTTGGTAGTTCTTACTGATAAGCTACAGAACAGAGTAATTCTATAGAGGAAGATGGTTATTGATCTAAGAAGTTTATATTAGCCACCTGGCACAAATATTTCATTTTAAATAGCCTTGCAATTAATGTATGTGGTGTCCAAAGGAATCTCTGGCATATTATAATTATGTAGTACATTACATTCACTACACTTACCAAGTTTTAATGAGTAAAGAAAACAGGAAGCCATAATATCATTCAATTTTTCTTTAATCATTTTGCTTATGTTTTTATTACCAAATATGATTGAAATATAAAAAGAATTAACATGTTGCAATTATATTGTTTGTCTGCATCTAAAAATTTTCATTTGTGATTAAAAACAGCTTTGAATTTAGCTATGTCCTTTACTATGTAATACAAACAGAAAGCACACCTAACATTCTTCTTTGAAAATACCATCATCCATTTGGAGACTGTCTCAGTCAATTCAGGCTACTGAACAAAAACGCCATGGATGGCTTACACAACAAACATTTCTCTCTCCCAGTTCTGGAGGTTAGGAAGTCCAAGGGCAAGGTGCTGACAGGTTTGGTGTCTGGTGAAAGTCTGATTCCTGGTTCATAGTAGCTGTCTTCTCACTGTATCTTCACATGGTAGGGGAAGAGGAGAGAGATCCACCCTCATGACCTAATCACTTCCCAAAGGTCCTATGGGGGTAGGATTTCAATATATGAATTTTGGGGGGCATAAACATTTAATCTGTAGCAGAGATATGCACACACTTGTGTAAATGTATGTTAATCATCTATGTTAGGTAAAATTGAAATGGTTAAATGTTCACATTGTTAAGGAAAATAATTTTAGTAGGGGTCACATTTCTAGATGAAGACACATTAATCCAATGATTTCAAAGAGTATGGCTTGGGTCTTTCACATTTCAAGATCAAGAATAAAAGCCTTGCCCTGACTGGTTTGGCTCAGTGGATAGAACATCGGCCTGCGGACTGAAGGGTCCCAGGTTCGATTCCAGTCAAGGGCATGTGCCTTGGTTGCAGGCACATCCCCAGTGGGTAGTGTGCAGGAGGCAGCTGATCGATGTTTCTCTCTCATCGATGTTTCTGGCTCTCTATCCCTCTCCCTTCCTCTCTGTAAAAAAAAATCATTAAAATATATTTTTAAAAAAGAAGAATAAAAGCCTTTAGTTACCTACTAAATGAAAGATACAACAATTACTACTATAACTGGTAAGAAAGTGGTTTGGAAATATGAGTGGGATTTTAAACCATCAAACTTAGACTTGTTTGTCTCCCACTTCGATCGAGAATAGAGGTATTTATTTAGGGGAGCAAACAAATCCAAATGACTTGGCAAATATATTTGTTCTCTGGAGAATAGGATGTCTTTTAATAAATGCAATTAAGGATTCTATCTCACATATCAACCCTGCCCCTTTCTGTCTCAGTCCTCATTCTCTGACCATCTTAGAAGCCCTTGTCTGATTCCCTCCAGGATAGTTGCTAATTAATGCCTCCAGGGGGGTCCACCTTCCTCCTAGCTCTTGAGGCTTTTTCAGGGAAAAGTTTGTCCGAGGAGATATTTGTCAACCCTTGCCCGGCCTCATAACTTATTTTTCAGATAGGAGATTTATTTTTGGCTCTAGAAGGCAGGCTAATGGGAGAGAAGGGGCTCAAAATACCATCACCATCCAGTATATAGCTGGGTAAACTAATTCTGCCAAAGAACACAGGTTTCTGTATTTCCTTGTGTATGCTCAGTGGGATTTTTAAAAACATTATCAAAATTTCACATTTTAAATTTATTAACGTTTGTGTTTCTATCATGTGTTTTGAAGACAATTTCAAAGCAAGAAAAATAGAATACAGGTAAAATTCAAAGGGGGAAAGGATGGGAGCCTATGAAAAGTTCCTTTACCCTCTCCCACTTAAAGCAAATTCACATTTGACTGAATGGGTGGTTCTACATTTGTATCCCAGGTAGCAAATTATTCTTGTGGATAAATAAGGAACGTCTTTTTCTCTCCCCAAGAGAAAAATTACATGGCTCTAGATTTGGATACTAGGCAGAAGCTGCCAATAAGGGACAGAAAATACTTATTTTAACATTAGTAGGTTTAGAAGAGAATAGATGTTTCAAGCAACAGAGAGAACACATTTGGATCTGTAAAATGAAAAGGGCTTGAAGAAAACCGTATTTTGTGTTGGACAGACTTCCTAGACAGGAAAGAACCCACATGAACGCTGAGGGGCAACTCAGTTAAGTGGCCTGAATTTCACTGTCTTCAACTTTAAAATCTGGTGATTAACCTGGCCAAGCAAAGATATAATAAACATAGATTGGAATAAATCTGCATTTTCTAAGCCTGATGCATTTTAAAAATGGAATTAAGTGACTGACTATAATCTTGAAAATGAAAGGAAAGAAGCCAGTTATGCCTCCTGCAGTAAAGAGTGTTCTAATGAAAAATTCTGTTGTCTCTGAGAAAAAATTACAAAGAGATAGAGACTCAAAATCAACTGAAAGGCCACTGCCTCCACTCTGAGGCTATAAAGGAAGGACTAGAAAAGGAATGTTCTCTGTAGAAATATAAATGTTAAAAGATAAGCATTTTACTTGGATTGCAATCCAAAAGCAAATAAATGAATTAAATGTCAAAGATATTCTCTGTACAAAACCTAGTATATACTGGGTGCTAAAAATCTGTCCATGGTCCGTGACTGAATATTCTCTATATACAATGTGTAGGTGTTAAATGCATGCCATAGTTCATTTATTATAAGATATTTTTCACATCCTAACATATCTGAACTTAATGTCTTGTCATGGTTTAATTGGCAGCCTCTCTTTTCATAGCACTACTTAATGTCACAACTTATACAGGTGGTGTCTTAGCTTTGATGAAGTACAGTTTAAACACCAAAATTCTGTCTAGAGTCCTAAGCACCTCATGGATATTTTAGTATATGTAAGTTATCTTAAGAGTAAGCTGGAAAATGCTAAAGAAATGCCTGTGAGAAGGTCTATTCTTGGAAGTAAAAATGTATGGTTAGAAGAAGGTGGGTGGGCAAAGAAAATGAGCGATATCAGTGATTGGCATCAAACTCAGCTAGGTCTCTCTTGCCCCGTTCCCTAAGCTCCTGAAGCTGGATCTAGTCAGTGCCAGTCCCTTCACTTTGCCTTGGAAATCACTGACACGTGATCGCCATGAAAGCTGGAACCCGTGGAAAAGATCCATATACCCTAAAACAGCAGAAGAGTATGCATAGTGCATTTCCTGTGTGTTGCATTTCTCCAAGGTTAAGGTGTTTTGCACTTTCAAACGGTTTAGATCTTCATAAGATTCATATAAAGTAAACGTACTTTTTAAAATATTTAATTGAAGCATTTTTGTCACTCCATTTCGATCGGCTCAATAGCATCAGTTTTATTTTGTTCATTAAAAAATAAACTAAAACAAAACAAAAAAACACAACATCAGTTCTTCCATAAGGGCTTCAGAGGTCTTAACTTGAAGAAAGTAGCAAAGCAGTCAGTATTATGAAGCAGTCAGTATTATTAAAACCAACAACTTATTTTTTAAAGAGATGAATATATTATGTATATCACATATAGATGTGTAGATAAGGCTGTGGAAGAGTGTATCAAAAGTGGTTACTTCTGAACAAAAACTGTAAGAGCTCTTTTTTTTTCCTTATCTGTATTTTTAAAGTTTGCCACAGCAAACATTTGCAGTAATAAAAAAGCCATAGGACCCTAGCCTGTTTTGCTCAGTGGATAGAGCATTGGCCCAAAGATTGAAGGGTTCCGGGTTCAATTGCGGACAAGGGCACGTACCTCAGTTGCAGGCTCCATCCCCAGCCTGGTTGGGGCCCATGCAGGAGGCAACCAATCAATGTCTCACATCAATGTTTCTCTCTGTCTCTCCCCCTCCCTTTTACTCTCTCTAAAAATCAATGAAAAAATATCCTCAGGTGAGGATTAACAAAAATAAAGTGTAGGTTGTATCATCCTTCTAATGAAAACCTTTCAATGGCTGGCCTCCTGGCTTCAAATAAAAGCCAAGATTCTTGGTGGCTGGTTAAAAAAAAAAAAAGCAATAGGGGTTTTACTTTTTTACAATTAAACAATGGGTATTATAAAGTGCAGCTAGAATCTTCAAAGGTGCATCTTCAAGGGTGCATTTGTTTACTAATTTCTTCCCAGAAAGTGACCATCCAGTCCTGCCACAAAGTTGAATTTAAAGTCTGTCCTATGTGAGACAGAGAGCCAGCCAGCTGATGTGGAAGGAACAGTCCTGCCCTCCCTGACAGACATGGAGACCTCTGCGTGTTTCAGTGTATTGACAGCACAGTGCGCATTTGCAATCTGCTTTCTCTGGCCCGGCCACAGAAGGCAGCAATTTACTTAAAAGCATAAATCTCTTGATCTGGATTTTGTTCAAAATGCTACAGCTGAAGAGTCTTTTATTTGAATATCACTTCAGTCCCTTGAAGCATACAACCCCTTCAGTACAGGTCTTTCTCCTACTGTAACCAAATTAAAAATATTGATAAGCGCCATTTGAACAGTAGTGATGCAGTACTAAACCAAGCGTCTTCTTTTGCTGAGCTATTAGCACAGTTTTTAGATGCCGTGCCTCTACCATGTAGTGGGTAGAAAATTCTATTTCTGATTTTTATGTTACTCAACAAAAGGTCAATATTATTCAGGTTCTTTGTTCCCTCTAGTCGTGTTAATAACATTTATTAACATATAGCTCTTTCCTCTTTTACCTTAGGTGTATATAATTTTATCAGCTTTGCAGGAAAAACAGATACCCTTAGGGTCTGAACTGGTATTTGAGCAGATAAGAACACTTTTAGCTCACACCTAGTAACATTACATTATTGTTTAGAGAAACATAGCAGGCTATGTCTTATACATTTTAATGTATTCTTTCAGTCATCAAGTAACAAGTGAATTGTCCTACTGATAAACCTTAGGACTCATATCAAATTGTGAATGATGTCTGGTTACTAAGAGCAGAGGAAAACATGTGATAGACAGCATTTCAGTTACTTTTGGATCCTGTATGTATGTATGGAACCTCTTCACATATTGCTTGGAGAACATACTTGCCATTGATTTCTGAGGGAGAACAAAAGCGAATGGAAAGGAGAACTGACTGACTATGAAATTGGGTAATGGAACCTCTCCAAGCCTCAGTTTCCTCCCTGGTAAAACAAAGAAGATAACTTCTTCCTCACAGGGTGATTGTGACTATTAAGAAGGATGGTGTAGTAATATGAAAACAATTTGTAAGGCACTATGTCGGTTATTATTGCATAAATATGAAGCACTGAGCACATTCTGAAAGACCTTGTAAAATTTGGTGCTTTAGCACTGAGGGTAGCCACTTAACCAGAGAGGCAGAGAAGAGGATAGGCTGAACACTGTTGACCCTGGCACTACAAAGCCCACCCCAGAACTTCCTGTTTGCAGTGCCATTCATGCTCCATCAATGGAGAGGGTCCACTCTGCCTCTCGGAGCAAAGGAACTCTTCCTCTGGCGAAGGTGTCCGATGTGGCTGATGTTGTCCACTTTAGCATCAGTAAAGGTGGGAATATTAATGCAAACGAGGGGGTTAGCATTCTCCTGAGGGACTTCAGGGAAGCTTTTCCACCTGGGAAGAGAGATGGGCAGGAACTGCGATTTAAACAGCTATTGGGTGTTAACTAAATACACCACGAGGAAAGCTGACTAGATGAAATACAGACCAAGTCTTTCTGTCTCTACATATACATCCAAGTCCTGTGAACACAGTAGTATCACACCCCAGGTGAGAGTTAAAGATAGCAGACTAGATGAATCCTGTGTCCAGGGCATAGAAAGATGCCTGTTGGTTGAAGAGATCTGCTCTGTTTTCTGCAAGCAGAAATTTTACCTACTACCATCAGCATCTTATTTTGTGGCAACATACAAACAAAGGGGATTTTCCTGAGCAGTGTGAATGACAAAAAATGAGGCAAATTATTGAAAAACTGGTAGGTGTTCATCAAAGAGCAGCAAATATCATATATAATCCTGGAGGGACTGCCTTCAGAGGGAAGATGAAAGAGACAAGTCTCCCAGCATGACTACCTGCTCTAACTAACGGGGATTGGTTCATTGGCCACAAGTACTTGAAGGGTGTAAATAGCAGGGACAGAAAGGAATTATTTAGTGTGGTCCAAGGGGACAGCAGGAGGAGTGATGGAAATGAAAGTCAGAACAAAGATGATTTAGGCAGCGGAGCAAGTCTCATGCCCTAATGGAGAGCTCTATTATAGACTGTGCTGCCCTGTCCCCCGGGAGGGGTGGAAGCCCCATCACTTCTGCCATCTACAATTGGAAAAGGCACTAAAAAGTAGATCAGCATATTGGAGAGGGAAAAAACCACCACATGCCCTTAGAGAATCAGAGGGATGACTTAATAGGTCTTTTCCATCTCAAATTACTGCAATGTGGCTTGTGCGCATGGGGACCTGAGTTGCTAGAATAATTTTCCATCATGTGGGCTTCTTTCTGTTACTAGCGGGCCTTGGTGAAGAAATGATAATAGGTAATGGAGAGCAGGTTCTGCGTTATAAATGGAAGTCTACAGTGTACTGATGCTGTGGTGTGAAGGCGAAATTGACTCGCTTATGTTTTGCATTGAGATGTCAATGTGAATAAACACATGCACATGCTGATTTCCAGTCCCAAACAACACACACCTATTGATTGAGACCCTAGACAAAGGGGAAGGAGCTCTGCCACAACTGGATGGTGGCTGCATACATGAAAGTTCGAGTGGTTTATTTTCTAATCCAGGAAAATAAATTATCCAAACATTTAAACTCTATCTTTTAAAAAAATTAAGAAGAAAATTATTTGGCCTTCAAAAACTAAGGAACATTTACTATGTAGGAACTTGAGGACCCACGTCTTTGAATGTGTTTACACTGTATTTCTGTCCACAGCTGCAGTCTTTTAGCAACTGACACATCCTGAAACTCTCAGTGGCCCAGAAGGCACATGTGGGCATGAGGCAGTGCCATCCTGGGGCAGCAACTGCAAGTGATGGGCACAGCCTGGTCAGATGGAAATTGGGGCAGGCAGAGGAGAGCCAGTGTTACCGGCACTGCTAGAAGGCACTCAGCTGAGGCAATAACCACCCCTCTCAGCCAGAGGATGGCAGAAGCCAGGGGACCAAAATGATCAGATGACAAGAGAGAGGCAGTGAGGAAGAAGGCAAACGAATCTAGTGTAGGAGGGGGGCAGGCTCACAGATGTTAAGTTCTCCGCAGGTGGAGGCTATCACAGTTCCTGATAAAAAAAAACAACACTGTATGTGGTCGGGTGTAAGTTAAACTTGGCGTTCTGGAACATTGACGTTTGCTACACATTCAGGGTTTGACTTACACCCGACAGATATAGGTCAACCCTCATCCTGCTGCTCTCGGCAGCTGTAACCAATGGGAGGCAGAGCTGCCCAGCACACCAGTTTAAGCTGCTGCTAATAGATGGAAATCAACCTAACCCCATTTCCTGCCTCTCTGCTCTCCTCACTTGTCTATTCAGGGCCAATTTAGGCTCAGGCTGAGCTGCTGGCTGCTGTCACTGCTGGGAGACAGCCGGGATAGAATCTGTTTCTGGCAAGTTCCCTCCTTATCTAGGTGAAAGATCTGTTTTTTGAGTGTTTAAAGGGATGACTGTGTAAAACACAGTACTCCCTCATTAGCTAAAGAGCTATCCTAAATTCATGGATTTTACTGACTTTCACTTATATGAGACTTCAGAGATGTCTAAAAAGAGGGAAGTCTGTGACAAAGGCTCGTTTCAGAAAGCATACAGCAGAGGTAAAATGACTTTGTCCAAGGATATTCAGAGATGGTGTTAGAGGCAGAAAGAGAATTAAGGGAGTAGTCTGAGAATAAATGGAGGAGTTTTTCAAATTAAAGCTGGAGAAAATATCATCACTGATTATAAGTAATTTAATTAAGATGCTCACATTGGGCTGAATGTGTTGGAAATCCCAGTTCAGTAACACACATTCCTTTTATTCAAAGTGTTCAGGCTCTTAACTGAAAAGTGAGCTCAGATGTGTTTTATGCTCATGTTTGTAAAAATGTCTAACCTATTCTTCTCAATTAAAATGACATTAAATCAAGCTAATTCTGGTCACGTAGCTCGACTGTTTACTCAGTGGGATCTATGGAGCTGAATTACAGGTTAAATTAGAAAAACTAGGTTTATTTGAAATGGTCTATTGTAACTACATATCTTTCTGCAGGATTTTATGCCTTGTCTCATCTTCCCCCTCCTCTGTCCCGCCCCTCCCCCCCCCCCCCATTCCAGACCAATTGGGCTGAACTAAAACTCCAGAAACAGGGAATTCCATAACTCAGAATCTTTGATTCAGATAGATTTTTGTTTTCTTTTTATTGCTTTAAGAGAGCAAATGAATCCCTGAAACTACTTTTTTCCACAACTTAAGCTTCCAGAGGATATTCTGGACTGAAAGTTGTCCATGCTCTAAAATAACAGGTTACTTCATGTTTTTTGTGTTTAAACAAATTAAGTTAGGCTTGTTAAGTAATATTTAGAAAATATTTAAAGGAAAATAAAAATCGCCCATAAACTTACTAGCCAGTGACAACCCCATGAACATTTTTGTGTGTTTCTTATTTCTACACACACACACACACACACACACATATACTTTCTAAAATTTATCATAAAGGTTCTAAAAGTTTTTCATATGCTGCCAAAGTTATATCAATTTATAATCCCCTTTCAATGAATAATGTAATTTTTTGTAAAGCAAAAAAATTAAATTTTGGGGGTGGAACAAGGTTCCCCCCCGGTGGTTCCCCCCCCCCCCCCCCCCCCCCCGCCTCATTCCTAAGGTCGACTATTTCTCCCCTATGGTGTGGCCGATATTAGTGGATATTGTAATTACTCCTCAGCAACAATGTTGTTTCTGGAACTGACCCCAGCACTAGGAATGGGTCCTGCTTAGCATAAACCAAGCTTGGCAATCCAATCTCTCCTGCTAGTGAAGGATTCAAAATCAGAACATGGCATTCCTCGCAGATTTGATCCAGCTGAAGAGGACTGGTATTTCATTGCTAGGAAAGAGACACCATTTCTCTCCTGATGGACATGAACAGGAAAGTTGTTGCCCCCAGTAGCTGCTAGGTATTATCTTATTCCTGAGAGAAATCATTCTGTCCTTCTGGTTGCATGTCCTTATTGTTTAGGTTAGTTTGACTTGGACTTCCAATTTTTACAGAGAAAAGTTGTCATAATGCTTTCTGTTCTGTGGGATGTTTTATTTTTGTCAATTCTTGTTGGGTATGAATAGTATTTTGCTGTTTTTGATGTGGCAAGAACTCTACTAAGGATATAATCTTAATTATCATTATATTATGAATATGTGTCCAGGTTTATCACTTATCATTTGCTCTTTACTCTTATTTAATATAAAGATTAGAATTTAAATCTATTAAATCTATCAGTCTTTTTCTTTATGATATAGATATATTCCATTGCTTTTACTTTTATTTGTTCATCCATGAGAGAGAGAGAGAGAGAAGTGTGTGTGTGTGTGTGTGTGTGTGTGTGTGTGAACTAGGTGGGGGGAACTATGAGAGACAATAAGACTTTAGAATGAGCCAATAAAGACACAGCTCCTGTCCTTGTGGAGTTTATATCCTAGTGAGGGGTTGAGAATGGGTTAGAGATTACCTGAAAAGCCTCACAAATGTGTGTGAGTTGCTAATGGAATGATCCTACAAAGGGAAGGACATAGTCTATGAGAGCTTTAAAAGGAGGGTTATGTCTAGTTAGGGAAGTCAGAGGAAGCTTTCCTGGGAAAGTGGGGATTGACCTTGGAATAGTAAAGAGAAGGTGGGTAGCTGGGTAAGAGCATTCCAGGCAGTAGAAATAGGGTCCTGCTCAGTGCAAAGGTCCTGCTCGGGCAAGCACCGGATGTATGAAGGACTGAAAGAATGTAAATGTGGCCCACACTTATCCTAAGGAGGGCCTGGTATAAGATGAAGGTGGAAAGGGGGCATGCTGACCATGCAGAGCCAATAAGCACATGTTAAGGAGTTGTGTCTCCTTCCTGTGATCTATGGGAAACCATTAAAGGTGTCATCTTTGACAACCACATTACCTTTACCTCCCACATCCAATCCAATACTAAATCCTATAGATATTGCTTTCTAAATATCTCTTCAACCCATCCACTTGTGTCCATCTTTACCAGTGCTTCCTTGGCCCATTCTGGCATCACTTCTGCCTGGACTAATGGAATCCCCTCCTCAGTGACCTATTTGCAACAACCCCTGCCCCACTCCCATCCATTCCTGCATGATTATGAGAATGCAGACTTAACACTGATACCATTTGATGACATTGAAAACACTGGCAGTGGATCAGTTTGGTTCTTTTGTTTGTTTTTTGAGAGGAGAGGATGTGGAATAGGCATTTAAGTTTAATTTTGGACCAATTGAGTTTGAAATATCCTAGGGATGTCCTAAGAAGCCAAGTAGAGGTTAATATTAGGTAGATATCTTCTGTTTACCCATTTAAAACCATTCTCCACCCTTCTCTGTTCTGCTCCATGTCCGGAGAGACTGACCTGTATGGAATGCAGCAAGATCCCATGCCTCCCCAACACCTGGCTCCCATGTCCTCTGGCATCTAGTTGGGTTCAGCCAATAGGAGGCACAGACAGTAGATTGAAGGGAATGAAGGCTGCGTATTTATTCCATATTATCTACATCCCACATTCTCTCTTCCCCTTCCACTCCGGCCTCCCTGCCCTACTTCCTCCTCTTTCTACCACACCTTCAAATCCTCCTCATCTGCCTCCTCCTCCTCCTGTCCTTCTTGCTCCCACTTCTTCCTCTTTTCTCTCTCATCCAGTAATCATTTCTATCTCCTAACTTCTTTAGGCCTAAGGCAGTAATAGCTCCCTGAGATCAGTATCCTCTGTTGTTTTCTCCAAACCCTTTGTAAATGATCTCTTAACCAAAATCTCCTTAATTACCTATTTTGAGTGTGCCACCTGTCTCTTTCAGGGACCTTGAGTAATATACTGATAAGTAAGAAATAACTGAGCTAGAGTTAAATTTAGTTGCCTGAGTAGAGGTAGTAATTGGAGCCATGGGTATGAATGTAAATACCTTGGGAGACAGTGTGGGGAAGGAATGGGCCCTGAGGAACTCAAACATGTAACAGCCCCAGAGGAAGGTAATTCTGCAAAGGAATTGGAGAAGTGGTGGCCAGAGTGGTAGTAGAAAAATCAGGGCCATGCCTGCCATAGGAAGCCAGAGGAAGCGAAGGGAAGAAAAGGGGTTGGTAGTCAAGACTCTTATCAGTTGGTCCTGCAAAGTCATTGGATTTAGTGACTTACACTATCGTGTATTTGTTACATATTTTGCATTCCCTTCTTTTCATACTTTTAATTTTTTACATTAATTTATCTAGAATTTATTTTAGATACATACAATTAAATTTATTTTAGGATACAGTTTAAGGTGAAAATTAATTACTCTTCCTTAGCCATTATTTTAAAAATTTATTAAACAGTTCGTCACTTTTTCTATTACCATTCATTTCCTTAATCGTACACTGTTTTAAAAAGCACTAAGAGATGTTTGAGCACTTCCTATTGGATGTTTGTTTAAGAGCTTCCTGTTTGACTGTATCATAGTGGTTCAGTGGTTGTTGCTTTATATTTTAGTATGCATTACAGCAAGCCTAACCTCTTAATTCCTAATTTTCAGAATCAATAAGATCATTTATTTAAACAGATGAACTTTAGAAACATTTTTCAATTTTTAAAAACTTCATTAGGATTTTGTTTGGGATTGTTTTAATCCTGTAAATTTAAATGTTTATTAATATTTAGTCATTTAGCCAGAAACTTGATATATTTTCCTTTGATGTCTGTGCTTTTATAACTTCAGAAATCCTTCCCTTCCTTTAATTAAAGAGGGCATTCTCCTATATCCGTAGTCGGCAAACTGCGGCTCGCGAGCCACATGCGGCTGTTTGGCCCCTTGAGTGTGACTCTTCCAAAGCCTTAGGAGTACCCTAATTAAGTTAATAACAATGTATCTACCTATATAGTTTAAGTTTAAAAAATTTGGCTCTCAAAAGAAATATCAATCGTACTGTTGCTATTTGGCTCTGTTGACTAATGAGTTTGCCGACCACTGTCCTATATCAACTTCTCAGTTTTAAAACTCTACCTAATATTGAGTTTTCATCCACTTAGACTTAATTTTTGACATGAGGTGTGAGCTAAGGGTTCAGATTAACTTTTTTCTATGTGAATAAGCAGTTATTTTCAGCATCATTTATTTAAAGCCCATACATTCTCAGCTTATTTTCAATCTCAGCTCTGATACATTTGAGAATCAGCTTTCCAAGTTCCACTATCCATTCTTCAATGCCCACATGCCAAAATAAACACCTTGTTGAGTTTTAAATGTAATAAAATAAACCTGTGAAATCAATTTGAAAAGGAGTGACAACTTTATAATATTGAATCTTCTTACCCACTCCATTTGCTTAAGTATCCTTTCATTTCTCTCAATAATTTAATGATTTTCTGAATACAGGTCTTACTCATATTTTTGTTAAATTTATCCTTAGGTATTTGATATTTCTGATAGTTCCATAAATGAAATCTGCTTTTTATTATATGCTCTAACTATTGCTGGTATGTAGAAATGCATTTTAAAAATATTGACCTTGTAAGTAGCAAATGTACTAAAAATTCTTAGTTCTAATTTATATAGAGAATATTTTGTATTTTCTATGTAAAAATTATCTCCTGAAAATGATGATTATTTTGTTTCTGCTTCTCTAATAATTATAAATTGTATATAAATTTTGTGACATCTGATATTTCCAATACCTGACTCACGTTTTTGTGGGTGATAGTTGTTTGTTACTTTCGTTGGCTCTCAGTCATGGTGCTTTTTAAAAAACTGTTTATTCATATTTCTGTGGGAATTCCTTGAAGCCTAGATTGAAGGGCGTTCATTTAAAAAGGATTTGCTTTTGTTTCTGCTAGGTGCCCTTGGGAACTACTAAAGGAGGGATATATTTTTTTTTAATCTTCACCTGAGGATATTTTTCCATTGATTTATTTAGAGAGAGTGGAAGGGAGGGGGAGAGACACAGAGAGAGAAACCTCGATGTGAGAGAGACACATCAATTGGTTGCTTCCTGCATGCACCTTGACCAGGGCTGGGAATCTAGCCTACAACTGAGGTACATGCCCTTGACTGGAAATCAAACCTGGGACCCTTTAATCCATGGGCTGGAGCTCTATCCACTGAGCAAAACCAGCTAGGGCTGAAGGAGGGCTATCCTATCTAATAATAGACAAACATAGTAATGAACCATACCTCCGACACGCTTCCCATTGGCTAATCAGGGCAATATGCAAATTAACTGCCAACCAAGATGGCGGCCGGCAGCCAGGCAGCTGAAGCGAACAGGAGGCTTGCTTACTCCAGTGATGGAGGAAGCCAAGGTTCCCCGCCTGCCGCTGCCGGCCTCTGAGCTGCACTCTAACTATGTTGCAATTATAGAAGCTAAGCAATCCCCAGAAACCTGCTTTCAGCCAGCCGGGCCTCAGAGCTGGAGTTGCAACAGTGTTTCAATTATAGAAGCTAAACAAAGCCCAGATACCTGCTTTGAGCAGCCGAGGTCTCAGAGCTGGAGCTGAGCCTCAGAGCTAAAGCCGGCTCTCAGCTCCAGTGACAGCCATAGAAGGTAAATAAATCCCAGAATAAAAAAAAAAAGAAAAAAAGGAGAGGTTGGGAGCTTCAGTCACCCGCCAGCCTGAAAACGGCCCTCAGCCCCTCACCCAGTCTGGCCAGGCACCCCAGTGGGGACACCCACCCTGAAGGGGGTGTGACCAGCTGCAAACAGCCATCAGCCCCTCATCCAGGCTGGCCAGGCACCCAAGCGGGACCCCCACCCTGATCCGGGACACCCTTCAGGGCAAACCAGCTGGCCCCCACCCATGCACCAGGCCTCTATCCTATATAGTAAAAGGGTAATATGCAAACTGACCCTAACAGCAGAAGGACTGGGAATGACTGGTCACTATGACACACACTGACCACCAGGGGGCAGACGCTCAATGCAGGAGCTGTCCTCTGGTGGTCAGGGCACTCTCACATGGGAGGAGCTCTGCTCAGCCACAAGCCAGGCAGATGGCTGCCAGTACAGCGGTGGTGGTGGGAGCCTCTCCTGCCTCCTCAGCAGCGCTAAGGATGTCCGACTGCAGCTTAGGCCTGCTCCCCGCTGGCAAGTGGACATCCCCCAAGGGCTGCCGGGCTGCCAGAGGGACGTCTGATTGCCATCTTAGGCCCAATCCCCCGGGGAGCGGGCCTAAGCCAGCAGGTGGTCATCCCCTGAGGGGTCCCAGACTGTGAGAGGGCACAGGCCGGGCTGAGGGACCCCCCCTCCCCGCTGAGTGCACAAATTTTTGTGCACCGGGCCTCTAGTCTATATATATAAAACCCTAATATGCAAATAGACCGAATGGCAGAACAACTGAACAACCAGTCTCTATTATGTGCACTGACCACCAGGGGGTGCACGCAAAACGTGGCGGGCGTTGGCAGCAGGGGGCAGAGTGTGGAACATGGTGGGCATCGGCCGCAGCAGGATGCTGCAAGGTGAAGCAGGTGAAGGTGGGTGCAAGCGGCAGCTGCCGGCCCCGATAGCCCCTGGGGGCTTCTCCACCGTCCCCTGCTCCTGAGGGGCAATCAGAGTCAGCAGCTGCCTCTCACATCCGCTGCCAGCGATGGCCCCACTCACATCCACTGCTGGCACCGGCCCCAATCACTCTGCTGTCAGCGGGTTCGAGCGGGCCCGGTGCCGTCAGTGCGTGGGAGTGGCAGCAGCAAGAATGGGGCTGCTGGAAGATGGGACCAGAGGCCATGGTGGAAGGGGCCAGGTGGGGGCACGGAGGATGGGCAGAGACCCGCCCCTGTACAGCCTCGAAGCCTCGCAGCCCACAGTTCCTTTCAAGGTGCATGAATTTGTGCACTGGGCCCCTAGTTTTAAACTAAACTATCAGCTTGATGTTTTTCCAGAGGATCCAAGTAGTGAAACTCAGGTAGCAAAATGGGCATCAGGTCTGCTTTTACATAGAGACTTTGAGGAAAGATTTTTCTTCCCCTCCAGCCAGTGCCATATTTTAAGATAAGCAGATGTCCTGTTATCTGCTGTGGGGCAATTTTATTTCTAGTATACCCTTTTGAGCTGTATGCAAGATGTTGTCTTTGGGCTGGACCTGGGCTCTGTCATCTATCATCCATATCTCACCAGGCTGTGAACACTGGAATTCAAAATCCCCTGATTTGTCAAAAGTCTTCAGCACCAAGTCAGCATCAGCATCTAAGACTTCTCACTGGGGCCTTGCTTTGAATTTATTTTTTTACTTTATTACCAGTGTATTGATGCATTTAAAAACATATTTCTATTCATCAATTTTATGTATTGTCAATGGGAAGGTTGCTAAGGGTATCTGGTTTGCCCAGGTCTTCCACCCCCAGCCCCCCCAATTCAGCTATGCCCTCTCATTTTCATTTCCAATATCTGTTTCACCTCCTAAAGCTCAATTTCAGATATCTTTTCTATGGCCACCATCTCATGTCTTTGAGTGCCTCTTAGGTTTTTCACTCCTGCTTTCACAATTCTTCAACCCTATCAGGATTCCAAACCCAGTCACCCCCAAATGTGCACTGTCCATTTTCTCAGGTTCATCCTCTTCCAGATTAGAGTCTATGCAGTGTCCTGTCTTACAAAATACAATATGAAAAGTGCCTTCCATTTGTGCCTTGCTATGGTACTGGTATTGTGTTCCATCACCATAATCAGTCTCTTACCCACTTCTTGTCCTTGTTTCTTTCCCCTTTTAACATCTGGCTTGAGCTGATGTTATTGATTAAATGCACATCTGTCTGCCTGCTCTGTACCTGGTTCTGGAGGAAAATGAGCAACTATGCCAACTGGTTTCCTTCTAAATTCATGTGGCTTCAGTATGGTCAGCAATCCTACTACTGTATATTTCTCTAGTCAATTCACTCTACCACCATCTCTGCAAACCCTCAGCTCATCCTGACCTCTCCCCCCTTTCTCAGTTGATGGCTTCCCTTTGTATTTCAGTGAGACAATATAATCTACCACTAGAAAGCTTCCTCATCTGCCCACCTCCAACCCATCAAACTCCTTGCATTTGTAATATATTCTGTGTTCTCTCTCATGACTGTGGGCCAACTATCCATGTTGATATTTAAGGCTACTCTGTCCACTTGTGCACGGGATCCTGCCCCTTCTTCTCCCCTCTCCCGATCACTACCATTGATTCTCTGTCATTTTGTTTCTCCGCCTGCTCTAAGAATGGTGCATGCTCTTAGAGTTCTTTTTTTCATAGGAGACTTCTTCTGGGAAGATGAAGTCCAAATACTTTTCCATATTCCTCCAGCTAAGTAAAACTAAAACCCTTAGGCATTGCACATAAAAGAAAACAAGGTTGAAAGGTGAAGAGAGAAAGGCAGACCAGCAAAGGTCTTTGGGACCTGAGGGAAAACACAGTGGCTCATTTCCTATGTTATTTGTTTCTTTGTTCACTCCATATATCCTAGACTTGGCGCTGAAGAAGCTGGCAGCCCGCACATACCAACAGGTGCAGACTAAAAGAGCCCCCAACAAAAGCCTGTTGTTTAGCCAAAGAACCAGGAAAGGGTTGGCCTAGCAAAATAGAAAACTTTTAGAATTATCTGAACTGCTCTACTCTAGCCAAAACCACAGAAAAAAACTGTGGCCCCCTCCTACCTACGCCAGCAGAGTCATAGACTTCACCCCTCTGCTAGGCAGTACCAGGGCACCCAGCACACCTGCCGAGGTGGCTCAGAGAAGGATAAGTAGATAAACTGGGATTTTTATCCTCACCAGGCGGTAATGACACACACACTCCCCTCATCCCCCTTCACAGGACCAGTGGGGACCCCTTGAGGAGTTTGTACTTCCACCCCCACCTAGCTTTGACAGGGCCCCCTTCCCCTCCCAGATGGGGTGCTGTCAGAGAAGGCTGGTAGAGCCTCAGGGCTTTCACCACCACTCAGCTGTAATGAGGCCACGTTTGGAGCAGCAAGGAGGCCTCTGCCCCGCCCAGACAGGAAGGTGTCAGCGGAGGCTGTGTAGGGAGCCTGACTCCACTCCTGCCCAGCAGTAATGAGGAGCTGTAAGAGAGCATAGACTTTGCCTATCTAGGTCACTGTCATAGCTCCAATGCCTGCCTGGAGCATTGCTTTGCATAGGATGAGGGCGAATTGTATGATCTTTCTCAAATCACCCATCCCTTCTTTTCTCAATTTGCTCCTCTGAAAAATGAGAGTGGAAATAGAATCTACCTATAGTTTGTTACAAGGATTAAATTAGTTGATACATGTAAAGCTCCAGAATAGTGCCCACCACCTGAGTGTTAGCCATTGCTGCTGCTGATGGTATTGTCATTACTCATCCCTTACTGATGTATACGCCTCTTAGATATAGCTTTAGCCATATCTCATACATTTTGATTTGTAGTGTTTTCATTCTTCTTATTTTCTAAATATTCCGTATTTGCTGTCTTATTTCCTTTTTTATGCCCTAGAGATATGTAGAAGAGTATTTTTACTCTTATTTCCAAGTGGGTGGGACATTTTTGTTTGAATGTTTGTTCCTAATTTGTAGTTTTATTGTTCTGTGGTCAGAGAATATGTCTGTGCAATTTGTGCTTTAGGAGATTTATTGATGTTTTCTTTATAGTCTAGTACATGATCTATTTTAAAAAATAATTTCTTCAATTAAAATAACTTTTCTCTTTTTCTCATTGTGAAGGCTTTTATGCTAGGAACCCATCCCATAAACACACTTTCCAACACACCAACTAGACAGTTAAATGAAATAAAAGGTTCAGTCATGTTGAGTTAAAATGCTTTATTCCCGTTCAGTTTGCAGTAAGCACAGGGAAAGAAATGGGAGCAGGCACACTCAGGCTTCAGGTGTGATTTGTTAGTTGTTCTGCTGCCTCTTTTCTCCCTCTCCTTTTCTTGTAAAGAATGTCTTTCATGCCCAAGCTGGTTTGGCTCAGTGGATAGAGCGTCGATCTGCAGACTGAAGAGTCCCAGGTTCGATTCCGGTTAAGGGCACATGCCTGGGTTGCGAACTCGATCCCCAATGTGGGGCCTGCAGGAGATGGCCCATCAGTGATTCTCTCTCATCACTGATGTTTCTGCGTCACTCTCCCTCTCCCTTCCTCTCTGAAATCAATAAAAATATATTTTAAAAAAATATTTTAAAAGAATGTCTTTCATCCTAATCATAGCAGATTGTAATTTCCCAAAAGTGGCCACAGCACTATTTCTGGCCCCCCATGCTGATCCAGGACCTTACTTCCCATCAAGAAGTGAAGTCTATTCCCTTCCCCTTGAACTAGAATAGAATTTTATGAATGCCCCAACAAAAATAGAATGGGGTGGAAGGCATGTTGCATGACTTCCGAGCAGGGTCATAAATGGCAATATGGCTTCTGTCTGGCTCTCTCTCTTTCTTGTCATGCCCACCCTTGGAAGCCAGTCACCATGTTGAAAGGAAGTTCAGGCTATTTAGAGAGGCTACTTGTTGGTGTTGTGGCCCACAGTCTCAGTTGAGGTCCCAGCAGTAGCTACGAGCAATCAGCAGACATGTGAGTGAGCCTTCAGGTAATCCCAGCTCTATGCCATTCCCACAGTGCTCTGGCTGAATCTGTGGCCAACAGACTCAACTAGCATCATAAATGGCTGTTTTACATCATTGACTTTTAGGGTAATTTCTTAGCCAGCTATAGTAACCAGATCACTAAGGATGGAGTGACACCAACTAATCAGATAATTTCATATAGAAAGACGGTATTACAATGAGAAAAACATTAGACTAGGACCTGGGAGACCTGGATTAAATGAAATAAAAGCTTCAGTCATGTTGAGTTAAAATGCTTTATTCCCGTTCAGTTTGCAGTAAGCACAGAGAAAGAAATGGGAGCAGGCACACTCAGCCTTCTGGATTGTAGGCTAGATTAGCTCCTAACTGGCTTTGAGTCCTTGAACAAATTATGTAAACTTTCTGAGTCATAATATTTGGACCTTTTAGCCACAGAATATTTCCACATTAATGTCTTGATATAGAAAATTTAGTATTAGAAAAGATTTCATAATGTAAATATTCTGTCTTCCCTAGAGATACTGCATATCTATATTTGATCAATGATCATCTTGATTTTATAGTTAACTCTCGAAGAGCAATTTTATTTTTCCATCATCCAAACTGTTGGAAATAAGTTTCCAAAGTATTGACAGTAAAGAATAGGATCATTTTTTATCAACCCAATTTTAGCATAAAATAAATCAGAAAGCTGGCTAGGCATTTGCTGCAGAACAGAAGGCTCCCCAGTCTCAAGTCACAGTCATACATTAACCACTGCTTTGAGTCCCATCCTTTATGTTGTTCCATGATCTCTGCCTACTATTTGGGGTGTTCTTTGTTAGTTGCCAAGCGACATGCTGCCAGAATATGCTCACCAAGATTTTACTGTCTCTATCTAGATTCAGTAGCTTGGAAATGTTAAATATGCTAAGTCGCTATGGGCTATATGTCTGGTTTCTCATCAGTTGTAATTCTCTGAAAGTTGCATTGTGGAGAGTAGTCACCTATTATTCACATACTACATTCCAGAAGAAGCTAAAGCAGGGGTGTTTCCCAATACACAATACTCTGTCCCTAGAGTGTGATGACTTGGGACAGCTGCCTCAAGTCAATATTCAGAGGACCCAGCCTTGCTGGCAGCTTGTCAGTGACTGAGGAAGCACCAGCTGGGGCCCCATGACATGCTTGTCCCCCCGTCACAGAGAAACACTCTTCACTTTTCTCCCTTTCCTGGACTCACCACAGTCACCAAATGTCATGACACTCCCACACACAAGAACCAAGTTAGTAGGTTTCTCTCTCATGTGAATTGTATGCTCCCTGAGAATCAGTTGTTTCTTAATCTGTTTCTGACAGTTGTATTTTGTTTTCAGAATGATGTGATTTTACAAAATATTACATAAATAGATGAAATATCGAGACAAATAAAAGCTGTTTCTATGAAAACAACTTGAAAGCTTCATAAACTGTGAGTGATATAGGTACAAAAGATTGCAGGGAAGCCCAGCTGGTGTGGCTCAGTGGTTGAATGTCAACCTGTGAACCAGGAGGTCACAGTTTAATCACCAATCCTGAACATGCCCAGGTTGTAGGATTGATCCCCAGTAGGGGGTGTGCCGGAGGCAGCCCATCAGTGATTTTCATAATTAATGTTTCTCTCTCTCTCTCCCTCTCCCTTCCTTTCTGAAATCAACAAAAATATATTTAATTACAAAAAAATGTTGTGGAGGAAAAAATCTTGAAGGATTCTGCACTCAGATCACTTCCCATTTATCTATAAATTTTCACTCTCCTTTAAAGTTAGCCATACTTTAAATATCAGTTAATATGTTATTGGTGTGCTTTATTCAAGAGTAATGCCCTATGCTCAAAGGAAAGGCCTTGACCCTTTGTCAAAAGATTGGGCAATTGATATATACTGATTTGTTTTCAGTTAAGCAAAAATGTTTGTGGCAAATATCATTTTCTTTTTAAATTTTGTTGCTTTAACCTACTTTTTAGCAGACCAACTCCCAGCTCCTGAGGGATGGCTTGGCTTGGGCCGCACATAAATTCAGTTCATGTCAACTTTGTGTTTCATCACAACAAATAAAGAACTGTCGAGTCTGCCCTTTCCTGCTGCCAAATGACAAACTGCCACTGTGTCACTTTGTTTTCACATCCAGGACATTCTTCAGCTTTAGCCAGATCTCCCCAACCCATTCCCCCCCACTTCCCAGATTAATTCTAGAGCAATGTGACTTACTCCATTCTCCACAAACTGCACTGGGATGGTTGCATATAAGTTCATTGACCCGGAGAGTCCTCTGCTCCTTGCTCCTATGATTCTGGTTCCTTTTCTTCCTTGCTTCAGCAATATTTATTGGGTACCTACCATGTGTCGGGTACCAAGTATGTGGGAGGGAGTAAAATGTATTTATTTATATTGTAAATAACAGATATATACAGCAGGGCCTAGAATATTATCATTTTATTCATTGTTGATGAAATGCCTAGGAACTTAACTCTTGTTTATATCAATTAACCTATGGTAAAATTGGTTTCATTATATGTAATTTACAGTAGTAGAACCTATCCACAATGTTAAGTGAGGACTTACTGTATTATCAACAGAAGAGCATTAGCTAAGCCTTTGTTGATAAGTTGGTAAACTGACTAGGGGGAATTTTCATAGCACCCTCAACTTGGGAAATTGCTTGTTAGCTATGCATTTATATATGTATGTATGTTTGTGTTCCTGTGGAAATTAAATGAGCTAGGGCAGTGGTCGGCAAACTCATTAGTCAACAGAGCCAAATATCAATGGTACAACGATTGAAATTTCTTTTGAGAGCCAAATTTTTTAAACTTAAACTATATAGGTAGGTACATTGTTATTAACTTAATTAGGGTACTCCTAAGGCTTAGGAAGAGCCACACTCAAGGGGCCAAAGAGCCACAATGGGCTCGCGAGCCACAGTTTGCCAACCACGGAGCTAGGACATGTAATATTTTAGTTTAATTCAGGGACTAACAAACATGTTCTATAAGGGATGGGAGAGCAGAAACTTTTGATTTTGTGGGCCACAGGGTCTCTGTTATAACTACTAAACTAAGTAAGCTGCTGTGGCACAGAACAGTCAGAGCTAATACATAGCTGAATGGGAGTGGCTGTGTTCCAATACATTGTACTTACAAAAACAGGCAAGAGCCCTAGTTTGCTGATCCCTGGAGTCTATCAAAATACCTTACTGGCTCCCCCACTAGCAGCCAAACTTGCTCAGGTCTCTTTCCTAAAAATATCGAAGAAGTCCTATTTCACTGCAAAAAGTTGTCTTGTACTCCCCATCTCTACTTCTCCACCTCTCATTTATCTTCAATGCTAGACAACCCCACCTCTGTGCTTGCCACCCACTAAAATTGCCCTTATCAAGGTCACCAACAATGTCCAAGTTGCTAAATCCCTTCGAGTCTTTTTCTTACTCAAT
Organism: Myotis lucifugus; assembly: GCF_000147115.1. Classification (NCBI taxonomy): domain Eukaryota; kingdom Metazoa; phylum Chordata; class Mammalia; order Chiroptera; family Vespertilionidae; genus Myotis; species Myotis lucifugus. Next base: position 6,125,200 of record NW_005871063.1, on the reverse strand, counting down.
CTCTCCAGTTTTCAACATAGCAAACCACTCCCTCCTCCTCCTGGAAACACTATTAGCTCCTGACACCTGACACAGTTGGTTTTCCTCCTGCAGCAGGAGCCACTCTCAGTGCTTAAAGCCTCACCTCCTCTTCAATTGTAAATGCTGGAGTTTCCCAGGGCTTCATCCTGGGTCCTCCTGCTTCTCACTCTACTCTGGCCCCAGGGGAGTGCTGCAATTCTATAGCTTTAAATGACATCTTTATGCTGAAAGCTCCACAATTTATTTCTTCAGCCCAAATCTTTCTCCTTACATACCCAATTGCTCACCTGACATTTCAGGTTTCTCAGGTGTCTTAAATGTTAAGTGCTGAATAAATATCCAATCTCATAAAGAGGGGATATGCTAATTGACCATCACGCCCTCACAAGATGCTGGTGCCCACAGACAAGAATGGGGGATATGCTAATTGACCGTCATGCCCTCACAAAGGTGGCAGTGCCCACAGCCAATAAAGAGGGGATATGCTAATTGACTGCCACGACCTCAAAGATGGGGGCGCCCACAGCCACAAGATGGCGGCGCCCAGTCCCCTCAGCCCCGCCAGCGTGGCAGGTGTGCAGCACAGCCAGGCCTGCCCCCAGGTGGGTCTGGCCACTCTGCACGCCTGCCTCTGGAGTCCCCCAGTCCCCTCAGCCCCCCAGCCACCCAGGGCCAGCCCGAGGTGCAGGCAAACCTTGGATGGTGGCTGCTGACCTGCCCAGGGCCACCCGAGGCTCAGGTAACTAGGGCCGGCCGAGGCTTGCACTGCCAGCAGTGGCAGCAGCAGAAGTGTGATGGGGGCATGGCCTTCCCCTGATCACTGGGTCACCTCCCACCTCTGAGGGCTCCTGGACTGTGAGAGGGGGCAGGCTGGGCTGAGGGCCACCCCCCACTCCAGTTCATGAATTTTCATGCACCGGGCCTCTAGTGATTGAATAAATAAATGAGTTTATCTCTTTGCCCAAGCAGAGCCTAATCACTAACTCCTCCTCCCTTTTGCTCACTTCAAGCATTATCCAAATGTAAGCCTTCTCTTTTCTTATCATCTCCTGAATATTTTCCTGACTCTGTATAATTAATTCCCAGGCTGGTGCAGCTGCACCTGTTCCCAAAATATTGAAATACTTTGATACAGATGGTAAAGAGGCTGCTGGCCTATACCCCTGTCCTGCTGGCCTCACCTCTGGGATCCACCTGTCCCATCTGGCCTGGCCAAGCAAAGGGCTGCAGACCCTACTCAGTGCTGAGGCTACATCCATCCTGATGGGTCAGTGCTCATGCCACACACATTTTTAAGCATTTTAATTCCATCCCTGCCTCATGCTACTGTTACTAAGATATTCCAGCACTAGGAAATTTTCTCTTTTCCAGATTACTGGAAAAGCAATCCAGCTCATCTCCTTACCTCCTGCCTCTTTCACCTGGACTCCGCATAGCAGTCAGAATAATTTATCTATAATGCAAGCTGATCACATCTCTTCCCTGCTTAACACCTTGAAAATCAAGATAACATCCAACTCCCTAAGTTCACCAGGGCCTTCATGATCTGACAGCTTCTCATTCTTCAAATCTCACCACCTCAGAGATGTCTCCCCTGATTCTGTCTAAAGTAGGTTCCTCCTGTTATTCTCTCTTAGTACCTTGTTTCCTTCATTGTATTGATCACAATTTGAGATGAGTATGCTTCCCCTGCTAAGCTCTCTGAGGGCAAATGCCATGTCTCCCTTGTATACTGAGAAATCCCTTTCCTCTGAATTTTTGATAAGTGAAGACATCTGGCTCCCTGCATCCTTTCTAGCCTCTTTTTTACCACTTTCCCCTGTAGTCTACAGCTGTATGAAGTCAAAATGTATTTGGTAATTATCTGATAATAAACTATTCTCAGTTCCTTAAACATTCCACATAAACTACTGTCCTTTTCTGGGGTACTTTTGTCTGCATTCCCCTGTCATTTCACCTGGCCAACTCCTGCTTACCTTCCAGGTATCAATGCTGTCAATATGCCCTCTAGGACACCTTGCTTGTTAATTCCTCCATGACAGAAAGCTTGATCCTGGGATTTAAATGTCTGTTTCCTTTCCTGCTCATCTCACTGGATGGTAAGCACTAGGAAGGCAGGACTGTGTGCCATTTTTCATATTTGCATCTGAAGTACTTTGCTCGGTGCCTGGCCCTTGGTAGCTAATATTTAGACACCAATTCAGGTCTACAGCAGACACTCCAAAGCCCTGAGAGGGAGCCAGTGATTTATATCAATTTAGGTGGCAAAATACAAAAAGGTGATTTTTTCCCTTTTGTTTTGTTTGGTTTTCCCCCTTAATTTTGTGCTTTTGTGATATGCAGTGACTTCACCTGTGACCACTGTTTGGGCAGAAGTATAAAATGTAGGTTCCTAAAGATCTACAGTGAGTCTGGGTTTTGTAGTGTCCTAGGAGGACATAAGAAGATAGCAGTTTCCCTTCCTTAAAATAATCTTGTAAATATATACTCATCCTGAATGCTTGTAATTCACTTTAAAAAAGAACCTCTTTCCTCCACTCGTTAATGGCAGTTTTATAGTTTCATTCTGCTGGGCATATAAATATGTTATAATATAAACAAGCAAGTGGCATAATGAATCACTGCAGTCTTGTTGTGCATATGTTTTTACTACACATGTTGGGGAAGAAGCTATTCACGCTCTGCATTTTTAAATTATGCTAATGTGATTAGTCATTATGATCTCACTTGCTCTTCATGATGGATGCAAGATGTTTAAGCCTCTGATGGTCCTTGTGAGGGGCCTGATTAGTGCTTGAGACCCAATCAAGAGGCTGTTGATGAAGTTCAAATAGCACATTAAAAAGTTATGTATGGCAGAGGAGTTGATCATCGCTTATATAGGAGTGTATAAACTGATAAGAGTAAATTTTATTAATGTACACTTTTATTTTTCCATGAAAATTTTAGCAGCAGCCACAACCTTTGAATGTATTTTGCCAGGCTGTGTCCAGGCCACTGTTTTTGCAATGAGAGTGTGAAAATGACACAGTAAGCTGCCATTATTGTTAAATAGGAAAGTTCACACATGTCCACATGAGTAAACAGGTGTTTTTAAGGCCCAGACTTCAAAATAGTTCAACCATTCTTGAATTTTAATGTTGTAATCAAGCAAAATGAAAAACAGAAGAGACATATTTTGGTTGATTACTATCCTGCCAAATCAGATTGTTCCTGTTATTGTCTGACACAAATATCAAGCTCAGATGGAGAAAAATAGAGATGTGTATGAAGAGAGTTCTTATAATTTTAAATGTATCCAGTAAATTGAAGACTTGCTTGACAATCTCAAAATAAGTCAAGAGAAGTAGATGTAGTATAATACACTTACATTCAGTCTTTAAAGAAATGTTTTTAGAAGTAGAATGCCCTTTCAGAAGGAATTTTATAAAGAATCACAACATATAAAACAGAATATATAAAATAGATAGGAAGAGCATTTTTAGTAAACATTTTATTAGTTCAAATTTATTCAAATTCAATGAAAAAAATAAGGCTATTTTGATGAACACCAAAAATTAATATTTGGGGCTTAGATGACAATTACCATCTTATAAGAGGCTCAGCAGCCAGTTTATTCTTGTGATTTTTTATTGTTTGCATAGTATCAGGATTTTCTTGATTACAAAGACAAGCTGTTGAAAATGCTAAAAAAAATAGTTTTTTAAAAAGTTGCCTTGCAATCTCAGGATATGATTCCATTTATAAGTAATGAGAGAGAATGACATGTGCTCTGAGGGCTGCACCTCGACGGTGGATCTGGGGAGACAAGGAGACATGTTGTGGGTCTCTAGTGCAATGACATTTGGTATGTGATACACTGGAAATGCCTGTTTTTTAAAATATCTATACTAATAAAAGGGTAATATGCTAATTAGATCGATAGACCATATGTCTTCCAAACATCTGGAACTCCTTCCAGACAAAGCCACAGCGGCTGCGAGGGCTGAGCAAGGGCAGGCAGAGCTGCAGTGGCCAGCAGTGGCAGCAGCAGTGGGGTGATGGGGGTGGCACCTTCCCCTGATAGGCCCAGTCGCCTCCCACGGAGGCAATGGGAGAGGCCACGGCAGGGTCCCAGGGTCCCATTCCCAGCACTGTGGCCCCTCCTTCCACAGAGACAGCAGGAGAAGGGGCTACGCGGTCCCGGAGCCTCCACAGAGGCTGGATGGGGTGCGACCACAGTGCCTCAACCTCCCACAGCCCCTCCCCCAGCCAGCCTGGCCCCAGATCGCCTCCCCTCCCAGTGGGCAGGGGGCAGGGTCAGTGTTAAGAAGCAGTAAGCCTGGCTTCTGGTTGAGCCATACTCTCCCCCCGCCCCGCCCCTGCTCAGCCAGAAGCCGGGCTCACAGCTGGCAGGCAGTAAGGAGCAAGGGGTCCTGGACTACGAGAGCCCCTGACTGCGAGAGGGATGTCTGAGAAGCTGGGCTGAGGCCCCCCTCCTCCAGTGCATGAATTTCATGCACCAGGCCTCTAGTAGTCTTATAATAGTTAAAAAATAAGTGAAATGCCAATACAATGTTTTCTGACCCCTTGAGTCTCCTTAAGGACACAGTAAGGTGGAGCAGAGTGAGGACACATTTCTGGCTGATTCTCTGAGTTGCAGTCTCCTCCACATACAAGGATTTTAACAACAGATTTGCCAACCTCCGCCACACCGCCCCTCCCCCCTGTTGCCCTGCTGTAAGCATAAATGGTGTATTCCTTTTGCAGTATTCTCTATCTCAGTTAATGTCATCATCATTTTCAGGCTGGGGTCCCTTTCAACTTACCCTCTTCCTCACCCCTAACATTTACTAGCTCGTGAAGTTTATTTATACCATCCCCAAAGCATCCAAGGAATCCATCTTCTCCTCCCCCTTCTGTGCCTATTTGAGCTGGTCTCCGGACTGCTACCTGCTGACTTGAGTTTAACCCTACCACTTAAAGCCAGAGCTTTGGTTCTGAGACACACATTACATCAGGCCATCCCCCTGTTTGAAGTTGGTGATGTTCTCTTTCACTCATTTGGTTAAGGCCAAATCCCTCAGCACAGTACAGAAGGCCCTTCCCACTCTGACCCCATCAGGTTCCTGTAACCTCATCTGCTGGCTCCCTCAGTCCACACACCCAGAACTTATCCCACTGCATGCACCTTGTTCTTTGCATCTATTTTCTTTGTGCCTGGCAAACTCTTACTCATCCTTCAAGATCCAATTCAAGACGCAATTCAAATCAAGAAAACATTTCATGACTTCTCTAGGCAAGCAAGTTGTAGCTCTTCGGTTTCCTTTGTATTACATATTCTTGTTGCATTTGGTCCATTTTTTAAAAAAAATTGGGGATCATCTGCTTGAGTGTCTCTCTTTTCTCCAAAATACTGTGGACTCTTAATGAGCATGGATTGTATCTCACCCACCTTTTTATCCCAAGCATCTACCATCGTACTTGATATGTGCCTGAAACATGGGAAATCCCCAGTGCATAATTTCACACTTTTGATTACAGCATTTCATGTGGAGCTTGTTCCTGATTCTTGCAGTGACACACTAGCAGAAACCACAGTGACATCCTGTAGACTCCCTGTTGTAATGACAGCACCCAGCAAAATTGTCAGTTTCTCTTCTCCTTCAGACTCCCCATGCTGTTGGACTTGAGTTTCAAAACATCTTTTTTCAATAGTGTTTTCTTCCCCAAATATTCATCCTCACTCCCTCCCCAGCCGTGTTTATGATACGTCCTTGGTGTTTGGAATCTCAAACAAAAGTGATTTCTCCTTTGGTTTTAGAAGGTCAGACTTTTAGGAAAGTGTTTGCTTGTCCCGCTCCAAGTACCCTTGGCAGAGACTCCCTTTCACTGTAATTTCCCACTGCGTTTTATCATCCTTCCCAAGAGAGCTCATATGTACTCGAGCAGTGATCTGCAAATCTTCGATCCTCTGCCCCCATATTCCTTGAACCCTGAAGATGCTGAAGTGAAGTTGGCATCTCAGTAGTTTCTGTGTATTCATATGTATTTGCTTACCTCTATTCGTCTTTTCCTTACTCATTTTTATAATTCAATAAAAACCCATCCCCTGAGATCATTACTTCTAATAAACTCAATTGCTTATTATTCCTGATCACTTGGATATTTTACAGACTTTATCTTTTATTTGTTTCATGATTTTACTTGAAGAGAATGTAATAACACGAGGATGGTTATTCTTCCTCATCCACTCAACTGTTCCCACACCTTTTCATGGCATAACATTTCCTATTTCCAATCCTTCCCAGGTTTTGAAAAAAAAATAGCTTGGCCATGGTTCACTAAGAATTGTAATTTAATCCTTTGGAATAATAGGCTTTTCATCTGTGCTCCCTACGATGATCCGTGATCTGCCACACAATCAGTGCCTTAGAAAAGAACAATGCAAAAGAAAAGAAAGTACTGGCAACATGGTAAAGAATATGAGGCCTTTTATAAAATTTACAAATTTACTTGAGATTAAGTGGCATCAAAATATGAATTACTGCTATTTTTCAAAAGAAGAATCAGGACTTTTTGGCAGCAAATGCAAATGAGCCTAAGTTGAGTGTCTGTGCTTTTGATCCAGACTGTGTAAACACAGGCTCATAGCTAGGTAGTTTTGTGTTTATATTGGTGGAGTCTCTAAAGTTATGCTTACAGATCCAGGAACAATGCAGCATTCAAGAAAGAGCAAAAACAACCTTAATTCTCACCTCCCATGACCCTTGACCTCAGGAGTGTTTGTCTAAGTTGTTTGGTGTCGCTGTTATGGAGCAGATTATTGTCAAAATTGTACAGATGCAGTCCTATATGTCTGCAGTGCCACACACATATTTGTTTAAATAGAATTGGTCTGTTATGAAATGTCCTTCTTTTGAGACAATTTTAGGCCTTCAGCAATCTACATAGTAATTTATCACCTTGTTTTCAGTCATTATCATTGTTCATCAACCATGTGTTCCACAGCTTTGACATCACAGAGTTCACTGGAATTAGTTAGGTGTTTTAAGATTCATTATTATCACCATTACTACTACAAATTGTAAATGGTGTGATTTGTAGTAGTAATGGTGATAATCTAATAAACCAGTCCTGTGAATAAAAGGAAAATGGGACTTGAGCTCCAGGCAAGGATGAGTGAGGGAAGACCACTGGTGGTTCTTAGGAAAGGTGATGGAGGTATTATATTCTCATATCTAGAATATAATGTCCTTGAAGGACAAAACTTTGCAAATATCCTTTTTATTTTTCCCAATGGCCTGATCAGTAGAAAGTAAAGAGAGTTGACCAGAAGCTATATTTAAGATAAAAGAATTGGACAAACTGCTTGTGTTTAGGGCACAAAATTCCTTTTTTTTTTTTTGCAGA
>NW_005871063.1:6006385-6117687 GCF_000147115.1 Myotis lucifugus | reverse complement strand
TGGGACTAGAGTCTGTCTGACCCTGAAGTTGGTGCTTGAGTTCACTCGTCTCTGGGTAACCCCCTCTGCCAACACAGGCTACTGATGTAACATCAAGAGACATGATCCACCCAGTTAGCTGAAGTGGAGTGATGTGAGGTTGACAGTTGGAGTTTAGCCAAGAGAATACTATCTATACTAACAAAAGAGTAATATGCTAATTAGACCGGGAGACCTTCTGGACAAACCCATGGTGGCAGGGCTGAGACAGAGGCTGTTAGGGGTGATCAGGCCAGGAGGGGAGGGCAGTTGGGGGTGATTAGGCCAGTGGGGAGAAGAGTTGTGGGTGAGCAGACCAACTGGCGGGCCAGTTGGGGTGTTCAAGCCCACAAGGGGGGGGCAGTTGGGGTGATCAGGCCAGCAGGGGGGGGCAGTTGGGGGTGAGCAGACTGGCATGCAGAGTGGTTAGGGGCAATCAGGCAGGCAGGCAGGTGAGTGGTTAAGAGCCAGTGGTCCTGGATCAGGCCTAAACTGGCATTCGGACATCCCAGATTGGAGAGGGTGCAGGCTGGGCTGAGGGACACCCCCTCCCCGTGCACGAATTTCGGGCCACTAGTATAATATAAAAGGACATATTTCCTTCTGATCTATTATTGCAAGTAATTTAAGGCTTTACTATGCCTTATTTGTAGTATAAAGGATACCAATTATAATACTCTTTTTTTTCTTTATATAAAATGTGTGCATTAAGTTCAGTGACCCTAAATGTGATTATAAAATTTGACTTGGAAACTTAAGTTAAAAGAAAAAGAAGGGAAGACTTTTTTTTTTTGTCTTTCATAGTATTTGCCCAAACTTTGAACAAAGCTTAAGAATGAAAGGAGTCATTTGGAGAAAATGTTTGTTCCTTCTTTATATTTTTATTTAATGATTTTGAAAATTTGGAGTAAAGCAATAATTCACATTAATGAAAGTTTAATTATTTTATATGGAGAAATAGTAAGTTCAAAATCATCTTATATTTGATGGTGAGTGAAATCTGAATTATTAATGAAGTTCTTAGTTTGCATGAAAAGCACACATTTTTCTTTATATGAGATGTGATATAATTTTTGACATTTTAAAAGAGCTATAGGATAAACTTTTATTACTGGGGTCTGATTTGCACATAGGATAAATATTTGGTCTTTTATATATCCTCAAGACTTTTGGTTACAATAATATTGAATTAAGTCTAAAGGCACTTTATATTTTAATAAGCCCAATTTCTCTATAATGTCTAAAGGTTCTGAGTTCCTTTATTCTACTCCAATTAGCATCTGTGCACATACATGTAACTGAGGAAGAAAGAAAACTTTTTTCCACCTGATTATTTCAGTTTGGTGGTCTTGGTGAGAGACAAATATATTTTAGAGAAAATGGCTACAGAAGAAAAGAATGATGCTTGAAAAGACTTCTTAAGTATCCAGGAAGAATTTTACAGTAAATATTTTAAAGCAGGAATTTGGTGGGATTTTTCAGAAAGCAAAGTGAGCCAATACATTTCATTTCGTTACTATTTATGGTTTTTTGGGGGAAAAATTTCTGCAAATCTAAGCCAGCTAACTCCCCCCCTCCCCCGCAATGACTGGTACCATTTGTAAGGTTGCTATAAGCAGGAAGAAGACTTTTTTGTAAAAAAAAAAAAAAAAAAAGTACAAATATTGTGGTTTTTCATTGTCTTTATGAAAAACCTATTTTTTTTCAGACCTTGGACCTTGGGGGGTAATTTACAAGAGCTCTCATGGAATGATCATGCACCTGTGTGTGTGGTGAAACAGAAAGAAAAACCTCTCTTGTTGAGTAATGTACCATATGCAAATGGGGGCTTAAAGGGGCACACCAGCTGGCATGCAGAGAGGATTTTACAAATTCTTAGGGAGCACTGGTCTGCAGACACTCAGAACCTCCACCACGCTGGCCAAAGTGCACTGTGCAACTTGAGTAACCTTAGCTCAAGTATGAATGAAAATGGCTGTTGGAGAAACAGGGAAATGTTATGGCCCAAGGCTGAAACTCCTGGGCATTGATAACTGGGCATCCAGCAAAGTGGGACAAGCCACTAACAAACTCACTAATTAGGATTCTTTTTAAGTTCCTACCATCAACTGAAAACATATATTTAACCTGTATTCTCCTTAATTTATTGCAATCCTCATTGTTAGAAAAAGGTAGCCTACTTGAATTGCCTAAAGATACGCCACTGGTATACTTCTTATGTTTTCAGGGCAGGATGGGCACATCTCCAGTCAACATTTATATTAATGACAATCGCACTTGACATTTTAAAAGAGCTCTTACTTGAGCAAAGAAGTTGTTATTCATCACAGAGGGACTGTTAACAGGACCTTAGTGTTGTCTGTGGAAAGAGGCCTGGAATTTGCAGCTTCAGTTTACTCATCTGTTAAGTGGACACAGTTACACTTGCCCTGTCCATGTCAACATCAAAGTCATAACAGGTGAAAGCACTTTGTAATGTGTAAAATGACACAAAATGCAAGGGATTATAATTATTATTAATAAATTAATTTAATAACAGTTCTTAATTTATAGATATTAGAGGGGTCCCAAATCCCCAAAGCAATGAATACAATTGTAATTACCTGAGCCTTAAATTTATTTTAATAACCACATGCATCTCTTATTTGGGCAAGAAGTGACATTTCCTTTTTGAGTCATCCTATACTCAAGTCTGCTTTTCCTGTGTTTGCAAAACTCATTGAACTCAGCCAAGACATCAACAGGGAAGTCCTTGTTATTTTGGCAGTTAAGTCCTAAATCTAATCACAAAGGACAAGACAAACAAAAGAAACAAAACCAGTGTCCCATTCCATGTAACCCCAGAACCTTGAGCTGCCCTCATCCTTGGTCCACTGAGCAAAAAGTCTCCATTTTAGGTAAAAATTACACAGATTACTGCTCTTCTCTGTAAGCTTTAGAATAACACATTCATAATATACTAGGAAGCATCATAAAAATAATGAAGATTTAATTGTGCTCCAGAACACAATTTATTGTTGCAGCTTTTATTTTTCTCTTTCTAGAAAATTTACAATTGGGCATCTGGTCATGAAATTCCTAGAAGCCCTTGCCCATGCAAGTAAGCTTTGAAATGTAGATGTGGATAAGTCCTATCATAGAACTTCCTTGACTCAAATTTTATATGCTTATCACTTAGTGATTCCTTTTTCTTGTTTTTTCTCCCCTGCATATTTGGTCATTCTCTTTGAATGGAGAGAAGGCCTAGTATCTGAATACATGTTTTGCAAAGAATTGGTAACCTTTTTTTCACAATAAACCTGAGCTGTAATAACAACCATGCGCAAGGCTATCTTTCTTCACCTCTTTGGAAGTGGCCTTGAAAAGTCTTGGGAGTCCTTGGCCCCTTTTCTCTCTTGTTTTCAGGGCACAGAGCTTTCTCATTTTGTATGCTTAGGCCTGGCTGGGCTCTTCAAGCAACACCTTCAAAGATGAGCTAATTTATCCAATGCATGAGCCCGATAAACTCACCAAACTTGGGACCTACTCCCAAAATCTTTTATGAAACAACTTCCTACCTCCTTTATTAACTTGAGTTTTCATTTCTATTTCTACAACTAAGTAACAACAACAAAAAGCCACAACTAAAATAACATTTTTTTATTTTATTTTTTTTTATTGCTTAAAGCATTACAAAGGGTATTACATATGTGTCCTTTTTTTTTCCCCCCGCCCTTGACAAGACCCCGGCTTCCTCTACCCCCCAGTGTCTTATGTCCATTGGTTATGCTCCTATGCATGCATACAAGCCCTTCAGTTGATCTCTTAACCCCCTCCCTCCTGCCCCCCAACCCTCCCCGGCCTTCCCGCTGCAGTTTGACAATCTGTGTGAGGCAGCTCTGCCTCTGTATCTATTATTGTTCAAAAGTTTATAATGGTCTCTATTATCCATGAATGAGTGAGATCATGTGGTATTTTTCCTTCATTGACTGGCTTATTTCACTTAGCATAATGCTCTCCAGCTCCATCCATGCCGTTGCAAATGGTAAGAGTACCTTCTTTCTTACAGCAGCATAGTATTCCATCGTGTAGATGTACCACAGTTTTCTAATCCATTCATCTACTGATGGGCACTTAGGCTGTTTCCAGATCTTAGCTATGGTGAATTGTGCTGCTATGAACATAGGGGTGCATATATCCTTTCTAATTGGTGTTTCTGGTTTCTTGAGATATATTCCTAGAAGTGGGATCACAGGGTCAAATGGGAGTTCCATTTCCAGTTTTTTGAGGAAACTCCATACTGTCTTCCATAGTGGCTGCACCAGTCTGCATTCCCACCAGCAGTGCACGAGTGTTCCTTTTTTCTCCACATCCTCTCCAGCACTTGTCGTTTGTTGATTTGTTGATGATAGCCAGTCTGACAGGTGTGAGATGGTAACTTCATTTGTTATTTTGATTTGCATCTCTTCGGATGATTAGTGACTTTGAGCATGTTTTCATATGTCCTCTTGGCTTTCTGAATGTCCTCTTTTGAGAGGTGTCTATTTTAGGTCCTTTGCCCATTTTTTGATTGGATTGTTTATCTTCCTTTTGTTAAGTTGTATGAGTTCCCTATAAATTTTGGAGATTAAACCCTTTTCAGTGCTAACATTGGCAAATATGTTCTCCCGTGCAGTGGACTTTCTTGTTGTTTTGTTGATGGTTTCTTCTGCTGTGCAGAAGCTTTTTATTTTGATGTAGTCCCATTTGTTTATTTTCTCTTTAGTTTCAAGTGCCCTAGGAGCTGTATCAGTGAAGAAATTGCTTCGGCATATGTCTGAGATTTTGTTGCCCTTGGATTCTTCTAGAATTTTTATGGTTTCCTGTCGTACATTTAAGTCCTTTATCCATTTTGAGTTTATTTTTGTGTATGGTGTAAGTTGGTGGTATAGTTTAATTTTCTTGCATATATCTGTCCAATTTTCCCAACACCATTTATTGAAGAGACTATCTTGGCTCCATTGTATGTTCTTGCCTCCTTTGTCAAATATTAATTGAGCATATTGGTTCGGGCAGATTTCTGGGGTCTCTATTCTATTCCATTGATCTATATGTCTGTTCTTGTGCCAGTACCAGGCAGTTTTGAGAACAGTGGCTTTGTAATACAGCTTGATATCTGGTATTGAGATCCCACCTACTTTGTTCTTTCTCAGGATTGCTGCAGCTATTCGGGGTCTTTTTTTATTCCAGATGAATTTTTGGAGAGTTCGTTCTAGATCTGTGAAGTATGCCGTTGGTATTTGAATGGGAAGTGCGTTGAATTTATAGATTGCTTTGGGTAGTATGGACATTTTAATGATGTTGATTCTACCAATCCATGAACACGGTATGTTCTTCCATCTGTTTATGTCTTCCTATATCTCTTTTTTCAATGCCCTGTAGTTTTCTGAGTAGAGGTCTTTACCTCTTTAGTTAAGTTTATTCCTAGGTAGCTTAATTTTTTTGGTGCGATGGTAAATGGTATTGTTTTTTTAATCTCTCTTTCTGCAAGTTCACTATTGGTGTATAGAAATGCCTCAGATTTCTTGGCATTAATTTTGTATCCTGCTACTTTGCCAAATTCATGTATTAAGTCTAGTAGTTTTTTGATGGAGTCTCTAGGGTTTTGTATGTATAATATCATGTCGTCTGCAAATAAGGACAGTTTTACTTCCTCTTTTCCAATTTGGATGCCTTTTATTTCTTCTTCTTGTCTAATTGCAATGGCTAATACTTCCAGGACTATGTTGAACAGGAGTGGTGAGAGTGGGCATCCTTGTCTTGTTCCTGTTCTTAGGGGAAATGGTGTTAGTTTTTGTCCATTGAGTATGATGTTGACTGTGGGCCTGTCATATATGGCTTTTATTATGTTGAAGTATGATCCTTCTACTCCCACCATGCTGAGAGTTTTTATCAAAAATGGGTGTTGGATTTTGTCGAATGCTTTTTCTGCATCAATTGATATGACCATGTGGTTTTTTTCTTTCAATTTGTTTATGTGATGTATCACGTTTATTGATTTGCGTATATTGTACCATCCTTGCATCCCTGGGATAAATCCTACTTGGTCATGGTGTATGATCTTTCTGATGTACTGCTGGATCCGATTTGCTAAGATTTTGTTGAGGATTTTGGCATCTATGTTCATGAGGGATATTGGCCTGTAATTCTCTTTCATTGTGTTGTCTTTACCTGGTTTTGGTATTAGGGTGATGCTGGCTTCATAGAATGAGCTTGGAAGTGTTCCTTCCTCTTGAATTTTTTGTAGTAGTCTGAGGAGGGTAGGTTTTAGTTCTTCCTTGAATGTTTGGTAAAACTCCCCTGTGAAGCCGTCTGGCCCTGGGCTTTTATTTGCTGGAAGCTTTCTGATGACTGCTTCAATTTCTTCCATAGTTATTGGCCTATTGAGATTTTTAGATTCTTCCTGATTGAGTTTTGGAATGTTGTATTTTTCTAGGAATTTGTCCATTTTCTCCAGGTTGTCTAGTTTGTTGGAGTAGAGCTGTCCATAGTATTTTTTAACAATCATTTGTATTTCTGTGGGGTCTGTTGTTATTTCGCCTCTATCATTTCTGATTTTGTTTATTTGGGTCCTCTCTCTTTGCTTCTTGGTGAGCCTGGCTAGAGGTTTGTCAATCTTGTTTATCCTTTCAAAGAACCAGCTCTTAGTTTCATTTAAAATAACATTTTTTTGGCAGCAGAATGCCATTCACTTCCATCTTATTGGAAACATTTGTCTACTCCATGGGGTGGGGGGGTTGGGGGGCGGGAATGGAGTACTATTTCACACTGAATAATTACATTTTGAATAACAAACATTTACTATGATGATCACGGAAAAGCAGTCCTAATTATTAGCTAACCACGTTAGCTGGCTAATAACTAATCTAAGCTCTGTTATTAACTGGCCAAGTAGCCTAGAATAAACTTCAGTTTCCTTATTTGGAAAGTGGAAATTGAGCCACTGACCCAGCTATTGAAAAGCACTTGTAGTCACTCTGAGGGCAAATGATCACCTAGGACTACCTGAGACTTTAGGGGATGAACTTATTCTTTGGGGCCATTAGGGGAACCATTTAGAACTGTAGCAATGATTTACTAATGTTGCCCCAGTGGCCCCAAAGAGTTAATGCACTTTCCATATACCTCCTGCTTTCTCTTTGTAAATCAGCTCATCTATCAGATGGAGCCTTTGACAAGTCAATTTGCTTGACACAGGTGGGCATTTTACTCCTAGATAGTACTTGCCTCTTCTTCACTCATAAAAGAACCAGAGCCAAGCCCCAATAGGCATCTCACAGCACCCTACATCACAGAGGACTTTGGGTTATGTATGAAACACAGAGTTGTTAACTGCTGTGACCTCCCACTGCCCCTCTTGTTGTTCTCTGATCTTTAGAAGAACAGTGTTGAATGGTGGTACTGGAATTATGTCATTGTCTTGATTTTAACATTATTAATAATAGCTATTAATAGAATACCTATTCCCCCACTTGTCCTTCTCTCCTTCCATCTGGACTCAGAGAAATAGTGACTTTCAAGAAGGTGAATCCTGCCCTAGCCAGTTTGGCTCAGTGGATAGAACATCAGCCTGTGGACCAGAGGGTCCCGGGTTCAATTCCGGACAAGGGCACGTACCTCCGTTGCAGGTTCCTCCCTCACCCAGGCCCTGGTAGGGGCTCCTGTAGGAGGCAACCAATCGATGTGTTTCTCTCTCTCTTCCACTCTCTCTCAAAATCAATGGAAAAAATATCCTCAAGTGAGGATTAATAAAAAAAGAAGAAGGTGAAGCTACTTATGTTCTGGATCCCTTGCTATCTGCCATCTCTTCCAGTAGCAGTTTAATCAAATATTCCTAGTCTCTCCTGCGTCGTTAACGCTTTTTTTCTTCCAAGCTGTGGGAAAAGCTCTAATTTTAAATAAATCATACCCTCCCTGGACTTTATGCTCTGTTTTGCCTCTCTTTGTCTTTTCTTGCTTTCCTAGTCACACTCGTGAAGGGAAAGTCCATATTTACTCTCTTCGCTTCATCACTTACTTATTCTGTGATCCACTGTAGCCCTCTCTGAATGTAGTCATCATTGATTAGTCCCTAAGTCCTCTGGGTTTACAAGAACCTATGAAATGAGAGTTACAGAGAAAGTAATTGGCTTAAATACAAAAAAAAGTAGGAAATTTAATTAGTACTATTTTCAAAGGCACCATTTCTCAAGACAAATTTTATGTGGAATTTGGTACATTTTAATGTTTGCTAATATGGAATGGGGTCTCCAAAAATCGGGCCTAGGAGAGTTTTAGATGACCCTGTTGAGAGATATCATAATTGTCAAATCCAGTGGATCATTCTAAGTTCTTATTAAAAATGAAACAGGAGCCCTGGCAAGTGTTCCTCAATGGTTAGAGTGTTGGCCCGAGCACGAAAGGATCACAGCTTCGATTCCCAGTCAAGGGCATGTACCTCCTTGCAGGTTCCATCCGGACCCTGGTCAGGGCTTGAGCAGGAGGCAACCAATTGATGTCTCTGTCTGTCTCTCTCTCCTCCCCACCCCCCGCTTCGTCTCACTCTCTCTAAAATATCAATGGAAAAAATATCCTTGGGTGAGAATTAAAAAACTTGGATTTAATTATTTTGACCATATCCTCCTTCCTCTTCCTTTGTCCTCCCTTGGTTTCTGTGATATCAACATCTCCTAGTTTTCAACTGATTTCTTTGATTACTTCTGTTCAGTTTCCTCTGGATTCCTCTTCTCCCAGAGTTCCATCTTGGTCCTGTTAGGCTCCGAGGGTACCAGCTCTGCCCTGCCCTTATGACGCTCACTGATTCACTGAAGCAATGTTAATCACGGATGCGCGTGGGCTCTGGATGCAAACTGCTTGGTTGTGTTTTAATTCAACCTTCAAATCCTTTTCAGTTCATTGTATTCATCTGCACACTTACCTGAAACCAGGAATTTGGGTTTATTTACAGAATAGACATATTTGTTCAATTTTTAAATATTCATATATTTCTTAACATACAATTAAGAGAGACTGGGAGTCTGATGACACCTAGCATCATCATATCATTTTATTTTAGACACATGTATAAAGTACATAAAATACTATGCAAACACACACACTCGCCTGTATGCTTTTGTTAATTTGGTGAATCCAATAACTTTGAGAAAATAAGAATTCACACCATCAGGCACAATCTCTGGACAATGGGGAGAATATTATATGACAGATTATTAGTATATTTTTTGAAAGACACGATGATCCTTACTTTTTCCTGATTAGAAACCGGCCCTAAATGTTAGGCTGCTCATGTGTTTTGTACAAGTGTGAAAAAAATGATGCTATTTATTCATTTTGGACTAACATCAAAGCACACTTCTGTCACACTGTTCTTTTGGGTTTGTCATATGGAGGATTCTTTGAAAACTGTAATTAGATGCAAACTTGCTAAAGCGTCCGCTTCTCTACTAATACATGAGGATGGCTTTGACTCTTAGGGAACCAAAGTTCTTACGGGAGCTGCTGAGGACAATGCCTGGCGTTCTGCAGTCCTTTGCCTGAGTGTGTAACCCTGAGCTACTTCGTTCTCTCTATGGGATACGTTTTCTCACCTCCCGAGTGATCAGGTTGAACTAGAGCAGGGCTCAGCAAACCTTTTTGGAAAAGGATGAGATAGTAAATATTTTGGCCTTGGACCTCATTATCTGTATTGCAGCCACTTACCTGTTATTGTGGGGTGAAAGCAGCCCTATAAATACTTTCATCGGGCATACTTGTTTTCCACTAAAATGTTATTTACAGAAACAGGTGGGGGGCCAGAGTTGGCTAGTGGGTCATAGTTGCAGATGCCTGGACTAGATGAATCCTAGGATCCTTTTAAGGTGTTTTTCTGCCATTATATTCCGTCTTGATCATTCCATCAAGAATTCGGAATTGGGAGAGAGCTGGGGAAAAAGAGGAGCACACTTTAAAGAATCCTTAGCTGGATGAAATGACTATATTTGACTTACCTTTTCATTTGGAATCTTTTAACTTTGTAGCATAATGTCCCTATTATACTTAGCAATTAGAGTGCCATCACACAGTAAAATGTAAAACCATTATTCCCTGAAAAGAGAAAAGGCTTGCGCTATGAAATGATGCATGCAAGGAGTGTGGGTGCTAATTTACTCATGCAATCATTTCTATTTCAGTTCTATGGCAAGTATTTCTGGGGATGGCTCACACGGCGAAGAGATCTTTAATATGTGCACACCATAATTAACCTTTTTATATACTCTGATAGAAATATCAATAGTCTTTTCTCTTTTAGCAGTTTAAACTTTACTCATGGACTATGGAATGATTTGAATTAAAGAACGATTATAAGAAAAAATCCTTTGTACTTTTGGTTTAAAACAAAACATGCATTTTCTTCCTGTTATTTTTATTTCATGGTTAAGTTCCAGACAATGAACACATCTATTCTTTTTTTACCTTAGTGGAGGGAATTAGATAACTAATGGGCTGGTACTTCTGTGGTGTACAGATTAGTGATTCTCTAAGTGAAGTCGCTGGACCAGTAGCATCTGTGCAGCATCACCTGCAAACTTATTAGAGATGCAGATCCTCCAGCTCTTTACAGACCAGCTGAATAGAAGCCCTGGGAATGGGGCCCAGAAGTTCATGTTTTAACAAACCCTTTAGGTCATTCTGATGTCCAATCAAGTTTAAGAACCACAGTATACAAAGCAGGTCCTCGAATAACATCATTTCATTCAACCTGTTTCAATATAACATTGATGAGATGCCATGGGAACTTAACCCTTGTATCAGTTAGTTTATGGTAAAATTGGTTTCCTTATATGCCGTTTTGCTTAAAGTCACAGAACCTATTGGTGATGTTAAGTGAGGGCTTAGTGCAGAGTATTACTTTCTAGAAACACAGTTAAAGGGAAGACCTGACACCACTCAAAGAACAGAATGACCCCTAGAGTTTGCAGAATAAAGGCAATAATCCTCTAGCTATATTTTACAAGAAGAAATTGGGCTGAGAGAGAAAAATGATGGGGAAAGAGAGAGACATAGAAGTTTGGTGAGCAGGAGGAACTAGAAAACTGCAGATTCCATTTACAGCAGTGACTAAGCCCATAGACATCACCACCACCTCCAGTCTCAAAGTCATTCATCCAGAAACTCTCTCCATGATTGATGGGTGGGACTGTGCTAGGTGATGGGGACAGGGAAGTGAAGAGAGCCTCTGCCTGTCTGCAAAGAGTTCATAGTGTTAGAGTGGAAAAGGAAAGAAATGGCTCCCTTGAGAATTTATGAATACACGGAACAGTCAAAGTGGAAGGGAGAAGTTAGTCAGCAGGAGAGATAGTAGAGACAGGATGAAGAGAAGATAAAAAAGGAGAAATAAGAGGATAAAGAGAGTGAGCACTAAACACTTTTATTTGTAGTATTAGGAATCTCCAGAGGATTAGAACCAATAGGATATACACATAAGAAAGAGGTTTATTATAAGGACATGGCTCACATGATTTTGTAGGCTAAGAAGTACCAAGGTCTGCAGTCAGCAAGTTAGAGACCCAGGGGAGCTGATGGATAGTTCCACTCTGGAGACCCAAGAATAACTGATGTTTCAGTTCAAGTCCAAAGACTGGGGGGGAAAAAAGAATGTCTAGCTCAGTGGTTCTCAACCTTCTGGCCCTTTAAATACATTCCTCATGTTGTGACCCAACCATAAAATTATTTTCGTTGCTACTTCATAACTGTAATGTTGCTACTGTTATGAATCGTAATGTAAATATCTGATATGCAGGATGGTCTTAGGCGACCCCTGTGAAAGGGTCCTTCGACCGCCAAAGGGGTCGCGACCCACAGGTTGAGAACCGATGGTCTAGCTCAAAGCATTAGGCTAGAGGAGTTCCTCCTTATTTAGCCTTTTTGTTTTATTCACATCTCCAATCCATTGGATGAGGCCCACCCACATTAGAGCAGACAATGTGCTTTATTCAATCTACCCACTCATTTTTTTACAATGTAAATTTCACCCAGAAACACACAGACACTCCCAGAATAGTGTTTGACCAAAAGTCTGGGTACCCCTAAGACTAGTCAAGTTGACACACAAATTCACCATCACAGGCATACATACTTCTTAAAATTTAATATAATATCCAACTTGCCAGATTATTTCATAAGTGACATTATTTCACTTAACAGCTCTCTACACAGGTCTACACTTTTGTTCACATCAGTTCAGCTGGATACTTTCCATAAATCAACCGTGTTTAAACCCAAACCTTTAAATCATATAACTTAATTAAATTTTATGCAAATTGATAAATTACAAATGCAAAAGAATGAATTGCTTCTGTAAAGAATAAATTGAGTGTGCTAGGAAACTGGTAAATGTAAGGCAATTCAAAATGTGTTTTCAAATTAGGGGTAAAACACTGGGTGGTGGGGGCAGGGGATCTAGGAGGATTTTGCATTTGAGATTCTTTCCCAAATGTTTTTCAGTTCTTGTTTCATTTTAAAGAAATTGAAACCGGAAATCCTAGAGAGCTCATTATTGGTGTAATTCATGCAAAAAAGATGGCCAGGAGGAATTCCAATCAGAGGACCTCTCTCAAAGAAAAATTCTTGGCCCCAAATCAAAAGATTGGCAAATATTCTTTATATGGTTTATGTTAAAATACACAGCTGGGGAAGATGAAAAAGTTCTGGAGATGGAAAGTGGTGATAGTTGCACAACAATGTGCATATATTAATGTCACAGAACTGTACACCAAAAATGGTTAAAATGGGAAAATTTATGTTGTCTGTACACAATGAAAATAAAAATTAAATATGTATATTTCTTCAGATTTCTTGTTTAAGCAAATGCTTTTTGTTAACTTACAAGTGGTTACATTAGATAAGCAGGCTTTTCTGTATGCAATTTATTTTAACTTAATAGAAGGGATCCACACATGAAATTGAATGAATTTCAGGTAAATGATCCCTTTTGTGTGATTTTAAGTCAAGAAATTTTAATTCTCCAACATTGCTCTAAATTTAAGAGAAACAGTACTATGAAAAACTTAAAGAGTTAGAGCAGCATTTCTCAACCCAAGGCAGTGCCAGGTCTTTAGGAAGCAATAGAAATGCTGGGTGGTCACAATAACCTAGGTGATCCTGGCATTTAGTGCCTGGGCCCTAGAGATGCCAAATATAATACACAGGTCAGCCCAAATATCAAAGACATGCCCACCCAAATTTCACTCATTTCCTCAGTGACACACATAGGGGTAGAGTCAATATATTTTTAAAATTATGTTTCAATTTTGCACAGTATCTATTGATTGCCTTATGAAATCAATACCATTTCACTTTCCCCACTTCTTTCCTTCTAATCCCATTTTTTGTTAGTTATGTTATTCTTTACGGTGCTTGGGTTTATAGCATGTACATTCCTTTCTGAAACCATAATTCAAGCAGTTGTTCACCTTGATTCCGTTTTAAATGATTTGGTGCTGACCACCAGACCCTTCAGTGCCGTGGCTTCTCTATCTCTGCACTCTTTACACTGGTTATCTACTTGGTTGCCTAGATTTTGTCATATAGTAGTCTGTGTGTGTGTGTGTGTGTGTGTGTGTGTGTGTTTTAATTTATTCTTTGTTGATTAAAATATTACATATGTCTCCTTTTTCCCCCATTGACCTCTCCCCAGCCACTCCCAACACCCTCACACCCCTAGTGTCTGTGTTTATTGGTTATGCTTATATGCATGCATTTTGTCAAATGCTTTTTCTGCATCAATTGATATGACTATGTGATTTTTATCTCAATTTGTTTATGTGCTTTATCACATTTATTGGTTTGTGTATATTGTACCATCCTTGCATCCCCAGAATAAACACCACTTGGTCATGGTGTATAATCATTCTAATATAATGCTCGATTTGCTAGAATTTTGTCGAGGATTTTAGCATCTATGTTCATCAGGGATACTGGCCTGTAATTCTCTTTTTTTGTAGTATCTTTATCTGGTTTGGGGATTAGGGTAATGCTGGCTTCATAGAAAGAGTTTGGAAGTGTTTTTTCCTCTTGAATTTTTTTGAATAGTCCGAAGAGGATAGGTTTTAGTTCTTTGAATGTTTAGTAAAACTCTCCTATGAAGCCATCTGGCCCAGGACTTTTGTTTGCTGTAAGTTTTTTGATTACTGCTTCAATTTCCTCCATAGTTATTGGCCTACTCAGATTTTTTTATTATTCCTGATTGAGTTTTGGAAGGTCATATTTATCAAGGAATATGTCCATTTCTTCTAGGTTGACAAATTTGTTGAAATAGAGTTGTTCATGGTATTTTTTTTTTTACAATCCTTTATATTTCTGTGGGGTCTGTTGTTATTTCACCTCTTTCATTTCTGATTTTGTTTAGCTTCTTGGTGAGCCTGGCTAGAGGTTCATCAATCTTGTTTATCCTTTCAAAGAACCAGCTCTTGGTTTTATTGATCTTTTGTATTGTTTTTTGGTCTCTATGTCATTTATTTCTGCTCTGATCTTTATTATCGCCTTCCTTCTGCTCACTTTGGGCTTTTCTTGTTGCTCTCTTTCTTTAAGCTGTAGAGTTAGATAACTTATTACCATTTTTTCTTTTTTTTTTTTTTTGAGGTAGGCTTGTAATGCTATTGCCTTCCCTCTCATGACTGCTTTCACTGTATCCCATCGATTTTGGATTATTGTATTTTCATTGTCACTTGTTTCCAGGATGTTTTTAATTTCTTCTTTGATCTCTTTGGTAACCCAATCATTGTTTCATAGCATGCTACTTAGCCTTTAAGTGTTTGAATTTTTTAAATTGTTTTTATTGTAGTTGATTTCTAATATTATGCCACTGTGTTCTGAGAAGATGCTTGATATGATTTCAGTCTTCTTGAATTTGGAGAGACTTTGCCTGTGTCCCAATATGTGGTCTATCTTTGAAATGTCCCATGTGCGTTTGAGAGGAATGTATATTCCATAGCTTTGGGGTGAAATGTTTTGAAAATGGTCAATTAAATCCATCTGATTTAGTGAGTCATTTAGGATTGCTGTCTCTTTGTTGATTTTTTGTCTAGAGGATTTATCCAGTGATGTTAATGGGTATTAATGTCCCCTACTATGATTGTATTGCTATCGATCTCTCCCTAGATACCTTTCAGAAGTTTTTTTTTTATGTATTTGGGTGCTCCTGCATTGTGTGCTTATATGTTTACCAGAGTTATATCCTCTTGTTGTCGTGATACCTTTGGTATTATACCTTTGGCCTTCCTTCTCTCTTGTTACGGCCTTCACTTTGAGGTCTATTTTGTCAGATATAAGAATTGCTACCCCAGCTTTTTTTTTCATTTCCATTTGCCTGAAAAATATTTTTCTATACCTTCACTTTCAGTCTGTGTGAGTCCCTTGTTCTGAGGTGGGTCTCTTGTAGACAGCATATACTGGTATATGTGTCATGTTTTCTTATCCATTCAGCCACTGGATGTATTTTGATTGGACCATTTAATTCATTTACATTTAAGGTTATTAATAGGTACTTGTTTGTAGCTATTTTTATTCTTTGTGCCTGTGTTCCTTCTTCCCTTTTTATTTTTTTTTTTATTTATTTTTTTTTATTTTTTTTTTTAATTTTTTTATTGCTTAAATTATTACAAAGAGTATTACATATGTCTCCTTTTTTTTTCCCCGCCCTTGACAATCCCCTGGCTTTCCCTACCCCCCAGTTTCTTCCCTTTTTATTTCTTCTTTTTACAACAGTCCCTTTAGCATTTCTTGCATTGCTGGCTTGATAGTGACAGACTCCCTTAGCATTTTTTGTCTGTGAAGCTCCTGATTTCCACTTCAATTTTGAATGATAGCCTAGCTGGTTAGAGTGTTCTTGAATTCAGTCCCTTGCTTTGCATCACTTTGTATACTTCATTTCATTCCCTTCTGGCCTGGTGTGTTTCTGTTGAGAAATCAGTTGATAATCTAATGGGAGATCCCTTGTAGGTAACTCTGTCTCTCTCTTGCAGCCTTTAAGATTCTCTCTTTGTCATTAATGTTTGCCATTGTAATTACAATGTGTCTTGGTGTGGGTCTTTTTGTGTTCATGTTGTTTGGGACTCTCTGTGTTATGACTTTTTTCTTCCCCAAATCAGGGAAGTTTTGTCATTATTTTTTCAAGTAGGTTTTCTATTCCTTGCTTCTCTTCTTGTCATTCTCGCACCCCTATTATACGTATGTTACTTTGTTTCATGTTGTCCTAAAGCTCCTTTAGGCTCTCCTTCCATTGGGTGTTTTCTCTGCCCTGTCTTCTAATTCACCTCTGCTTCTTCTAGTCTACTGTTGAAACCTTCCATTGTGTTTCTTATTGTAGCTATATCATTCTTTATTTCCACTTGATTCTTGCATAAGTTGTTGATTTTTCTCATCCAGCTGGTTTAGAAACTTGTCATACAGTAGTTTTTAGTTAATTTATTTTTCATTCCAAGAAAAGCTCATGGAGTTTTATTTCTTTATATTTCATGCTTACTACCTTATCTTGCATTTATCCTAGGAGATAATTTGATTGGGCTTAAAATTTTCAAGTCATGCATTTTTCCTCTCAGAACTTTTTAGACACTGCTTCACTGTTTGGTTTGGAGGGTGGTGTGGGAAGTCTGGGGTCTATCTGATTTCCTCCTTTGTAAGTGACTTTTTGCTGGTAAATTTATATCATTGCAATTTTAAAGGTCTTTTTTATGTTTTGATATAATATTTGATACATTCAAAAGATTAAGTATAAAAGATGTACATTATAAATAAAAATAATAGAGAATACACCCAAACATATATGGAAAAATGACATAGAATAGTGGTGCAATTGCAGATCGGAGATGGTGAGACAAAGGACATTGAAGGATGAGGGGAGGAGGGGGTTGGGAATGATTGCTAATGGCTGTAAGGTTTCTTTTTGAGGGAGAATAAAATTAGAAGATGGTGATGATAACACAACTCTATAAATATACTGAAAGCTGTTGAACTATATATATGCTTTATTATATGTAAATTATATCTAAATAATGATATTAAAATGAGTGCTCTGTAATAACACAAAACAATGGGGTTGAATACTTAAAAATCGTAAGTTGAATGAAAAAAAAGAGTTCCACCCTCTTATTCTTGGGGGGATATATTCCAAGATCCAGTAGAATCTGAAACCATAAAAAATACTGATCCCTATGTATAGGTGGGGCAACAGTAAAATTATGGTTGTTCATATGAAAAATAATACTATAATTAATAAATAATAATACAAAAATAAACTTTCAAATACTCAAAACTATAAACCTACTTTTGCCTCACCCTGTATACTATGTTTTTTCCTATAATAAAGTTTAATTTATAAATTAGGCACAGTAGGAGAATAACAACACATAATAAAATAGGACAATTATAACAAAATACAATAATAAAGTTAGTGAATGTGCTCTCTCCCTCTCTCTAGCGCACACACACACACACACACACACACAAAAGAAAAAAGTCTGGAAATGAACTAAGCACCCATAAGTTTCTGCTAACCAATCTAGTAATGGAGATGGTCATTCAACGACTAATGGCATACAGAGTGAATATGCTGAACAAAGGGGTGATTCATGTCCTGACAGGACAGAGCAGGATAGGGCAAGATTTGATCACACTAGTCAGAACAGCACACAATTTAAAATTTTATGTGTGTTGAATTCTGGAACTTTCCATTTATTGGTAATATTTCAGACTTCAGTTAGCTTTGGGTAACAAACCTTGGAAAGAGAAACCCTGGATAAAGAGGGACTGCTGGATGTAGTATGATATCTCTTTTACATAATTAAAAAAGCAAATGGAAATAATATATTATTTATGGATATATTCATACATTATAAAAGTATTTGGAATATTGAAAAGGAAGGGTAAACATACAGGAGAGCTCCTCCCTCAGGGAAGAGAAGGAAATGGGATAGGGGAAGAAGTTATAGGTAGATGCAGTGGTATCAGTTATTCTTGAGCAGTCTGCTATCCATAAAATGATCATTACTTTGGGATGTCTTTTCACTAGCTGCCTTAAAAACTTTTGTCTTTGGTGCTCTACAGATCACTACGAGGTGATATCTAGGCATTGATTTTTGTGTGTATGCACGCTTTCTGAAATTGTGGTTTAATAGCTTTCAGCATTTCTGGAAATTTCTCAGCTGTTATCACTCCTTGATTAGCTTGATTCTCTCCTTCTATGGCTCTCATTTGACATTATTAGACCTTCTCATTTTATCCTCAATGTTTTGCATTATTCTTATATTTTCCAGGTGTTTTATTTCTGGATTATATTTTAGTTAATTTATCCATTTATATCTTCATTAAATCTATTTTCACATGTGGCAAATGTGCTTTTTAATATGTTTTGTCCTTTTCTTTCAACATTTACATATTTTACGTATACACTGAGTGGTCAGATTATTATGACCACCTGACATTTGTAGGCAAATTAGCTATAATTTCACGCTGAAGTTGCTAGAGGGCCAGACCATTATAAATAGGGAAGCAAGTTGTTTACCATGACAGAAGTGATTTTTTTCTGAAGACATGAGTAAACAATGTGATTTAACAGCCTTTGAACGTGGGAGATATATATATATATTGAGTGGCCAGATTATTATGACCACCCCATCAGTACTTCGTTGGGTCACCTTTTGCCTTCAATACTGCAGCGATTCTTCTTGGCATTGACTCCACGAGATGTTGAAAGGTGATGCGAGGAATCTGACACCATGCCTGATGAATAGTACTGTCCAGTTCTGTGAGATTTGATGGTTGTGGAACTAGCTGCCTGATGGCTCTTTTAACTTGGTCCCACAAATGCTCAATTGGATTAAAATCTGGTGATTGTGGGGGCCACCTAAGCAAGGTAAAATCTCCCTCATGTTCTTGAAACCACTCCTGCACAATACGAGCACCATGGCATGATGCAACTTGTTGGAAGAAGCCATCTCCATTGGGATACGCCATCAACATGATAGGATGAACTTGTTCAGCAACGATACTTAGGTATGTTGTGCTATTCAGACGTTGTTCCACACGAATTAAAGGGCCCAAATCATGCCAGGAAAACATGCCCCAAACCATAACACTGCCCCCACCAGCTTGAAGGGTTGTACTCATGCATGTGGGGTGCATGCTTTCATGCTGTTTCCGCCAAATTCTCACTCTGCCATCTGCATGATGCAACTGGAAACATGATTCATCAGACCACATGACTTTTTTCCAATACTCGACTGTCCAATCCTTGTGTTCCTGTGTGAATTGGAGAAGTTTTATCTTGGTAACTGCAGACAGCAAAGGTGTTCGAACAGGCCTTCGGCTTCCATATCCCATACGATGCAGTGTATGGCTAATTTGCCTACAAACGTCAGGGGTCATAATAATCTGGCCACTCAGTGTAGATTCCACTTTGTTATTTTTCAGAACTGCCTGATTATCCCTGGTAGTTTTCTGTTGCTTGCTCATTCTTTTGATTCCATACTTTGTTTCTTTAAGTACTTCATAAGCAGCTATTCTATTTCCGACAGTTCTAATATAGATGGCTTACCTCCTCATGTGCTTGATGTCTTTAATTTTGAACTAATACTTGCCTAAGGATAAATTGTGGGACTCTGATGGGATATATCGTAGGATGCTTTCTTATAGAGATTTGATTTGTTCTGAGAGGAGCTGGGGAGACTACCAATCTGACCTAATACAGCATCTCAGGTTCAATTCTCCTTCCTTGATGTTAATCCTAGCTTCAGTTTTTTACTGGCATTGTCTCTTAGTATAACACTAGAGGCCCAGTGCACGAAATTCGTGTACTGGGTGGGGGGGGTCCCTCAGCCCGGCCTGTGCCCTCTCGCAGTCCGGGAACCCACAGCAAGGGGGCCTAAGCCATCAGTCGGACATCCTTAGCGCTGCTGCGGAGGCGGGAGAGGCTCCTGCCACCGCTGCTGCACTTGCCAGCCATGAACCCGGCTTCTGGCTGAACGGCACTCCCCCTGTGGGAGCACACTGACCACCAGGGGGAAGCTCCTGTGTTGAGTGGGATTGGGCTGAAACCGGCTCTTCAACATCCCCTAAGGGGTCCTGGATTGCGAGAGGGCACAGGCCAGGCCGCAGGACCCCACCGGTGCATGATCAAGGCCAGGGAGAGAGACAGAAGGTTGGCCAGCCGGGGAGGGACCATGGGAGGGCTACAGGGTGGGTTCAGCCCATCTTGCTCAGTCCTGATCGGCCCAACCCCAGCAGCAAGCTAACCTACCAGTTGGAGCGTCTGCCCCCCTGGTGGTCAGTGCACATCATAGCGAACGGTTGAGTGGCCTTAGCATATCATTAGCATATTACACTTTGATTGGTTGAACAGACAACCAGATGACCGGACACTTAGCATATTAGGCTTTTATTATATAGCATCATTTCTCTCCTTTGTTTCTTGCTCAACATATTTATCTGTTTGTTGCTCCAAGCTCCAGTGCTGACTCAGCTTGTTCCTTTTTATTTAGGGGGGCGGGGGGTGAGAGAGAGGAGGAAAGGGCTTGGAGATTATTTGCCCAGTTCCAGGGAATCCAACATCAAACCCAAATGTTGTATATAGTATCCAGTTGGTTTCCAGTAGAATGTCTTGTCTGGCATTGCTACTGGAAGTGGAGGTCCTTTTCTTAATCTGTGAAGGTCAATAAATGAAACACACATGCTGAAAATTCTGCCTCAGTTTTCCCAACACAAGGTACCCTATTACCATTTAAAGGGTAAAGTATTTATCTTTTTTTTGTATTTTAAGTTTACAAATAAGAAAACTGTGGCCCCAAAAGGTTAAGTAACTTAACCAATTTGTGATAAACAGGTGAATAGAAACCATGTTTTATATCCAATTCAGTAATCTTTTCAATAAATCTATTTTTAGGCCTGATTTTAAGACATATTATATTAAATTGAACCTGTAATTGTTTGTATTATAACAAGGTCTGTAGTTTTATTTTATGTCTATTCATACTCAAGTATGTATGTGTGTGTGTGTGTGTGTGTGTGTGTGTGTATTCCATATATAATTACATATATACAGAAATAAATCCAAGCCTATATAAAACTATTATAAATACAATTGAATATATAGACAGGCATGACTATAAGGAAGATAGCTTGTGATCACTAAAGGGAACTATAGAATCCTAAGTTTGTCTTTATCTAATAAGTATGGCTTTTAAAATCAAAATAATTGTACACATAGGACATTTGTTTTTACTTATGCACAAAAGCAAGTAATTTCTGGTAAAAAAAAATTTATAATGACCTGGATTAGCTATGTTAAATGATATCTCAAGTAGTCTTTTAAATAATCTCTTCATTGAGTAAACTCATAGGTTAAAATGATAAATTACAAGAATACGCCAATGAAGAGAAAATGTGGGATTCCTTGTGGGCAGTGCTCTTCAATAGTCTTCAGGAAATCTGTCAACATAAACAGTCACTAGCTATTGCAAAATTAATACCATCATTCAGGGAGAGCACGGGGGGAACTATACACAGTCAGTCGAGGAGTCATTTTGTGTTAGGGGAGCCAGCTCTCAGAGAACCTGGGGAACCTGCTGACACACCAGCATTCCAGGGAAGTTATGAATAGCTGCTAGAAGCAACGTTAGCATTTCGTACATCCAGTCTGATATTCTACTGCATTAGTTTTGTTCAGGAGAAGTATTTTTAAAGTTAAAATAATTGGGTTAATGTCCTAAACTTCATTTTTAGATATTTTGAATGTCAGGATGGAGAGAGATGTTTCTTAACGTCATTTTTAGATGTCATGGCCATATAAACCATTATATACCCCTTTCTAAAAGTTTTCATAGATTTGTTTTCCTTAGGGGCATTTTAGTGTCTTTAATTTTTATTTCCATGTTAGCACTCCAAGGGAAGATGATGTACTTACAAGTTTTTTTTTTCTCCTTGGCTTTCTCTCCCATTCAGGTTTTGATACTCTACCTCCATTCCCCAACCTCCAACCCCCCAAAACCTGTGGCATATAGCTCTATTTGTCAGATAGTTTATTTGAGGGGATTGCAAACTCTTTAAAAATCTGCTACAATTGTTCACAGCATGGTCCACATCTGCGACTACTCTTGAAAAACACCAACAGATGAAGATATTTATGAATTTTATGGGTGAGGATTAAGGTGTGGAGCTTGGAGTGGCAGAGCCTGTATCACCTCTAAAATGGTATGAGACACTCAGTCCATTTAGAGGGAAGGGAACATGGAAGGAGGAAGGTGGTTTCAACAAGCCCAGTCTGTAACTAGCATTCTCAGAGTCAACTTGAAACTTTCAGTTCATGATTATTCGTTCATTGGATTGCTCAGGACCTTCGTTTCTTTTCAACTTCTATCTTTTCTATAATAACATGGAATGTTATAGTACCTGAATTTCAATTATTTATATTACACATACTTTCAAATCTGCTATAAAGTTTAAGAATGAAATCACTGGTATCTTTCATTGCCCTGAAATTTCCCACAAAGCCATCCCCTCTGGGGCTGGTCTCTCTGTCTGGGTGTGAATGGTCCCCATCACACTACCTGCCCCCAGAGGGCTGTAAAATGAGATACTATCAACTTAAACATCCTTTGCACTCTAAGTTGTCTTATATTATTATTTTTATTTTTCAGTGGTAATAATAGTTTCACTTGATAAGGAAATCAGCCAGTTCTGAGTGACTTAGTGGGAGAAGTTGGTGTCTAATGGTACAATAGATTGTTTCTAATTGTGTGAAGAGATGTCCTAATTAAGTCTCCTGATTCCGAGTCAGAAGTTAGGGCAGTGAAAGAGGCTCGTGACACCCGGAGCCCAGCGAGGAGCAGCAGGGGACAGCTGGCATGGTCTCAGGAGAGCCAGTTTACTCATTATTTCAGTGTTTGTGAGAGTGAACACCTTCCAAGTGAAAATTAATTTCCCTTTTGGATTACCTATGGCATTATTTTTAATGCTGAAGTTTTCCACATCATCCTTGGCCACAATTATTTTTCCCAGAATGACTGAGATGGAAAAAAAGTACATGGTTATTTCTAACAGCACATAAAATGAGATTTTGAGAGAGTTTATTCTCCATGATTTCCTTGGAGACATTCTTAATAATGATCTTTCTTTAAAGGTAAACCAAATACATAACAGTGTTTAGTGATATGTATTAAAATGAAAGTTAAGTGTTTTATTAGGAGAAGGGGCTGAAGCTGTCCTCAAAACATCCATGGAATAAAAAGTTCTGTCTAAAAAATTCTATTTCTGTCTAAAAAATGCCAAACAAAACCCGAAGCTTGCTAATCAAGGATAAGATCATTCTGGACTTGCCTGAAGTCCTGCTCATCTATGTTACATCTGTCACCCAAAACTGGCCTGTTAGTGAAAGGCAGGGACAAAAGGCCTTTCTTAACCTATCCAGCTGCTCCCACTGCTGCCAGGGCATCTCTGGATTGTGCCTAGCATCCAGGAGGCAAGCCAGAGGAGCATGAAATCAGCCACAGTTTCCGCTTCCCCCTCTTCCCGCTCCCCGACCCCACCCAGGCCTGGCATTCCGAGGGACTGGAGGAGCTTCTGAGGCCTGTCCAGGTCCCTCCCCCAGCTCTGCGCATGGGCAGCCCCTGGACAGAAACACATCTCAAACTGCCAAACATTTGGTGTCACTTCCTCACCCTGAACTTTTAGCTGACTTTCCAAGCAGGAAGCATTTGGGGGGAATTTTTCTATCACTTCCTTAGGAGGGCTTACTGGATGGGTTTTTCATGTCCTTACTAAGAGCTGTATTTATGGTAAGTTCCATAAGTTATGAAATAACTTTGGTAGATAAAATGCACTATAAACATGATAGTAAAGGGTGAAAAAAATCTCATATTTCAACTTTAGTACTATGAATGTTGTGTATGAATGAGTTTTTCCTTTAAAAGGGTTCTGAGGAAAGAGATCCATCTTAAAAATAAGGCAGCCTGGCTTTGGCCAGGTGGCTCCGTTGGTAGGAGCATCCTCCTGTACATCAAAAACATTGTGGGTTTGATTGCCCTTCAAGGCACATACCTAGGTTACAGGTTCGATCCCCAGTCGGAGTGCGTATAGGAGGCAACCAATTGATGTTTCTCTCTCTCTCTCTCTCTCTCTCTCTCTCTCTCTCTCTCTCTCTCTCTCATTAATAAAAACATATCCTCAGGTGAGGACTTTAAAAAAAAAAAAAAAGGCCAACTGAAGCCAGAGTACATCGAGGGAAGTTGTGGGGATCTGAGAAGTGGCAGTGAAATCCTTGTTTAGGTACAGTGGTATCACATTTTTTTTACTTCTCTGTGTATGTTTTAGGTTAGATGAGAAAGTGCAACTTAGGCAAGTAAATAGATTTTTATTCTCTGCAAATAAGGTCCTTCCCCCCTTTTAAATTGAGAACCAGCAGGCAAAGATCATTGTCACTGGAAACATCCTCAACTACTTCAGATAGACAAGCCTGGAAGGCTCTATATTGAAGTTGAGATCTACTTAAGCTCAGGGAAATCGTGAGTTTGGGTTACAGTGACTGAGAATAGTTAAATGTTAGTGAGGCATTTAACTGTACCTAGCTATATGTATTTCTTTAGCCCTAGCTCTACATGTGACTTTCTTTAGTGTTTAGAATATAGAGTGTAGGTTTATTTTATTATGTGAATTTTAATTAAACAGAATGTTCTTAGTGGCAATTTATTAGGGGCATGAGGAAAGCTTTTGTTTTTTCCTCATGCAAGAAAATGATTAGACTGATGTCATCCCTTCCATTTCTTCTTCCCACCTTGAACATGGAATTGCAGAGTTGTAATATTGTTGACTTTCACTCTTTGCACCTAATGTTTCGTTCACAAAGGTACAAAACAAAAGCCCCATGTAGTGGCTGCTATGGCTAGTATCAGGGAAAGTGCTGTTCTCTCAGGGAGAAAAAACACACAAAACTTCTACCTCCCAGAAGCGGGCATAGTCCGGAGAGGTAAAAGGTCTGTGCAGAGCAGAGGAGCACCAACTTTTTTACCTGGTGGGAGATATATAATTAGGAGAGGATCTGGTATCTGGAGGGTGTGTATACGGAGAACACACTGAAACAGGGAATAAGGAGGAGGAAAGGGTACTAACCCTCTGCTGACAGTGGTGACAGCAAATCTTACACTGTCATCAAAGATCTTTTAGATCAGTGTGACTGGTCAGTCATTTACGACTGACAACTGGGTACATTTCTAAGGAAGCAGGCCCAGGTTGAAGAATACAGCATCTGCTGTCCTCCAGCACAACCAGAGCGGCAGGCCCAGGGGTCTCCCACCTGGCGGGTGTGATAGATTGCACTGGGAAATAAGGCTTTTAGCACAATCCACATGCAAAGAGAAACGGTGCCTGCATTGTATCTCCAGGAACACTAGAAAAGCCTGAATGGAAATAACCGGCACCCAGGAGACAATTGCTTTGCTTAACGAGGGTTTGATTCCTACAGTCACTCTCTGATAGGTGTACAAAGCCAAGTGCAGAATGTTACAGTCACTTAAAAATACTGGGGTGGTGCACCTAAGATAAGCAGAGATAGTTTCAGCAGATAGTCTTTCATTAGGGGGGGGGGAAAGAGAAAGGAACTATCGATCCTCAGTACTCATTTAACACAATGTGTTAATCAAGAGTAGGACCATAAAAAAGCTTAAGAACTTCCTTTCAAGTTTAGTTCTGGAGACTATTTTTGCTAAAAAGCTTGTCTCATGAAAGATTTTATTACTTCTTGATGTTTTATAGTGTTTCCAAGTTGTTATTCAGACAAAAGAAATACGGAATTGTGTTAACCAATAAAACAGGGATTTTTTTCTTTTACTTTTTTATAGACTAAATGAATATTTTAAGAGATTGGCTACTATTGTTTCCCCTTTTGCTGAAAATATTGTATATCTTTGCAAATAGGGGGAAAGGAGTACCCATAAAAATGAGGAACTTTAGAGGTTGCAATAATTAATGTGGTGACCACAGTGGTTAAAAATTTGATTGGCTAATTTTGTATAAAATCATAATCTATTAGAAAAATTAAAAAGTTGAATTCATGCAGTAAACTGGTTACCAAATGAATGGATCAGTTAAAGAATAGTTTAGAACCTGCTTTGATGGCATGAAAAAAATCAGCATGATGGTCAGTTAATTATTTGTTTTCCCTCGAAAGTAAAATGATCCTTCAAAAATATAGACCACTATTAAAAGGGTTA
Source organism: Myotis lucifugus (assembly GCF_000147115.1). Lineage (NCBI taxonomy): Eukaryota > Metazoa > Chordata > Mammalia > Chiroptera > Vespertilionidae > Myotis > Myotis lucifugus. Next base: position 6,091,417 of record NW_005871063.1, on the reverse strand, counting down.
ATATTTCTAAATCCTTCAGTAAGGTTAGGTTACACAAAAACAACATGTCATAACCCCATTAAAACATCAGGCATTCAATTTGTATGGTATATATTTAAATCTATACAAATCCATGATTTAAAAAGAGCCATGTAATTGAATTAGCATTAATCAATGTTGATTTATTAGAAGGCAGAAGAAAGTCCCCTCTATTGTACATTAAGGAAAACCAAAAATAATAATAATAATAATAATAATAATAATAAAGCTCAAGTCACAATGGATAGATTCATAGTCACTTATATCCCCCAAATTTAATCTAAAGACATAATCACCACTGTCTAAAAGGTTATAATAAATACAAAATATTTCTATTGTATTAGTACTGATACAGCGTAACCAAACAAAAGGTACATTTCTACTTTTAAAAAATTTAAGAAGCTAACTTATTTAGGATACAAGATAAGTTTGGGGTCTTTTAAGTAATTTAAGGTTGTCTAACGGCTTCCAACACAGACTCAAGGGCAAATTCTAATGTAGATGGGACAAGAACCTTATACATTTCCTTGAATCAATGGTAAGTCAATTATTTGTCCTTTCAACACACTTTTACTGAGCCCACACTATGTGGTATCATGTTAAGCATGGAAATTTAGGGATCCATTCACAGACTTCTGAAGTAGACAAGTAAATAGTTACAATACTGTGGGTCCAGAGCCTCGAAATAGGGGCACACAAGATGCTGGAGGAACATGGAAGGACAACCAGTCCAGCTTAGGAGGAATAAGGAAAGGCTTCCCAGAGGAGGTGGCACCTGAATGAAACCTTGTAAAAGAATTTAGCCACAGATTGGGTCACTTGAGGTGGCTGGAATGAACCCAGCTTCTGTAGTGTACATAATACTTAAAAAAAAAAGTCTCTTCCATCACAGTGTGTTTTGCAAGGATAGGTTTATTGTTTAGCCGATTTTGTGAGCTCCATTCTGCCTTTTTTTGGATGTTTTATGCAAGTTGACTACTAATGATGAATAAGAACAGTCTGAATGCATTGTTGCTGCATAAGTGTATGTGGTGTGGTTTTGCACTTAAAGAGGCATTCAGATGCTCTAGTTGTAAATGCTCATGCAAAGCCTCTGACTGCTTTTAGTGGGTCTCAGCAGTGGTTTCCCGTCTGCAGAGCACTGAGGGCTGGTTTGACACTGGAGAGGATTGAAACGCTTCATATTGTGATCCTAAGTTTTATATTCACGATATTTCCTAAAATAGATCTTAGTAAGTGCTCTGTGACTAGAGAAATCACATAAACAACAATAAAAAGGAAAAGAAGGGAAGGTCAGGGCATTCCAGGCAAAAAGAACAGACTGTAAGAATGGTGAGAGAAGGTACGGCATGTTCAGTAGGGCACTGCTCAGCAGGGCAAGAACACAGAGGACATGAGCAGGAATATCACAAGGTGAGGCCAGAGCGGCACATGGGCGCCCCCATTTGCCTTACGGCACTTCGATTCTCCAGAAGATACTAGAAAGTTTTTGAATATTTTAATCTGTTTTTAAACAAGTTCCTTCTGGCTTTAGCATAGAGAATGGATGGGATGGGGGGCAAAACTGGATGCAGGGACATCCGTTAGGAGAAATGAGAAAGACCTGGACTGAAGTAAGGGCAGTAGGTATGGAGACGGAAGCACACATTTAAGAGACAAGCCTTGAAAGATACACAGTTAATCAAAGTTTATCATCCGTTGAGCATGGAGGTGAGTATGAAGGAAGAATGGCTAGACTCCTGGATTTGCTGCTTGGGTAATCCAGGGCCTCAAATGATAGGGCCAGGACTTGAAACATGAGGGAAGGATGGCTGTCAGCAGTACGCCAGCAAAGGAGGTGCTGCCTTCCCCTTACCTCTGGGTTCAAGTTGACGGATGCTGATTGAACCAGGTCAGGTTATGTGTCTGTCCCTTGGGATTCAGGAATAGTAACAATAATACACTATTTCCCATCAGGGCCAGCGGAACTCCCACAAGAAAAGCGGAGCAACAAGGGGGTGGGGGGGATAAGAAAAAGTGTGGAGCAAATAAAAACAGCAGCTACCCCAGTTTGTGATAGAAACTCAGAGGAGAGTCAAGTGAGATGTCTCAGAGCTAATGATGAACATGGACATGGAACTTGAGTTCTGGATGTCAACAGTGGCAGATAGGAATGAATAGGACTGTACAGGGAGAAGACAGAAAGGGGAGGAGAGCCAGAGATGGAATTTGGGACACACCAACATTTTAGGAATGGAGTAAGGAAAAGAAGTCCCCACCAGCCTGAGATGGGATGAAGCTGAGAAAGGCAGTCACAGCCGTCAAGGGTGAGAACAATCTCAGCAGTGGAATTAGTTGGAGGTGGCCCCTGCATGGACCTGTTCAGTGGAGGTTCTAACCAGGGACGGGAAGTCAGATTACAGTAGGTGGAGGAGTGAATGGAAAGTAAGGAAGTGGAGACACAAATATAGACCACTCTCTCCAGAAGCTTGATTCTAGCCCTGGCCAGTGTGCCCGAGTGGTTAGAGTGTCACTACATGCACTGAAGGGCCACGGGTTCGATTCCCAGTCAAGAGCACAAGAGCATGTACCTGGGTTGCAGGTTTGATCCCCAATGTGTCTCTTTCCTCTCTCTCTCTCTCTTTCTCTCTCTCTCTCTCCCCCCCCCTCCCCCCTTTCTCCTCCTCTCCCTCTTTCTCCTTTGCCCTCCTTTCCTTCCACCCAATCTAAAAATAATTAATGGGGAAAGTATCCTCAGGTGAGGATTAACAAAACAAACAAAACAAAACAAAAAACAAAAGAAGAAGGAGGAGGAGGAGGAGATTAACTGTAAAGAGAAGGGGAAAGTTTATAGCTGGAGTTGGCGGGGAAATAGCTACACATGTATATGACAGGGAAGAGAACTGCAGAGTAGGAAATGTAAGGATGTAGAAGGGTACTAAAAGAAACATGCACTGCTGCTCCTAGGGGGAAAAAGTGTTTTTTTCTAAAGCAAGGTCATTTTAAATACTCACATGTGCTTGAAGGAAAGCATATGAAAAAGGAAAACAGCTTTTCAAGGACAGGTCAGATAGGATTAATAAAGTCTGGCACAGGAATATATGCAAATATAACTAAGAACACACAAGGGACACTTGGCAGTAGATAGAGCTTTAAATGAGTTCGTCCACAGGACCAAAATACACTGTATTGTCTAGAATCCGTTCTTACTCATCGTGAGGACATACATAGTTATTATGGACAGAGGAAAACACAACCCGAAAAACATGGAGAATACCCAAAACAGACCAAAGGCACAATTTGTAGAGGCTTGGTAAACGAAGCATTATTTTCAGCTGAGTAAACACCGCATGACAACTGGGGGAACTTACCGGGGCCCAAAAAACTACCAAAGTCTTGAAATTCTATTCCTTTGCTTTTGGAAAGTCTTGTTTATAGATAACTTAATGATTTATTTCATCTGTTCACTCATTCAGTCAACAAATCCTGGTGGAGGATTTGTTATGTGCCAAGAACAAGTTGGATAGAACATTAATAAGAGCATAGATCCTTCGGTGAAATGGAGTGGTGGCTATACTCTGAAAACCCATATTCAATGTACCTTTGTCCTTGTAACAGAATATACAAAGGAAAACCTGTCCACAGTCTTCTTGGCTGGAGGAATAGAGAGAGCATACAGTGAAAAAACATGGCAGGGCACATGGGCTTTACAAGGTGGAGGAACATTGGCCTAGGGCTGTGGTCGACAAACCGTGGCTCATGAGCCACATGCGGCTCTTTGGCCCCTTGAGTGTGGCCACGAAGTTTCAATCGCACTGTACGTGCGCGCCCGCACGTGGTATTTTGTGGAAGAGCCACACTCAAGGGGCTGCAGTTTGCCAACCATTGGCCTAGGGATTCAAGCATTTTTCCTTAGAGATTCATTAAGAAGAAATATAAAAATTCTTTTCTCCCGCATTAAATTAAATTTCTAAATTCAGGCTGTGAAGTAGGCACAACAAGGAGGAAGTCTAAATTTAATTATGGAAGTATAGGCATATTTTTAAAATGCAATTTACTTTTGGCTCTTTATAGATCTTACCCGTATCATCCCGTCCTCTTAATCAAATTCATTTCTACTGCTGCCCATATCCTTAGGGTCAGGAGCCTCTAGTACCTACGTGAGGTAGGAACTTGCAGATCTGCCTTATAAACAGGAACTAAGTCGCTTGCAAGAGGAATAGGAAAGCTGAGTGTTACTGCTTTCCGCTGCGTTAGCTGATGGTTATGGCTGGTATAGCATGAGATAGAAAACTAGATAGTCTGTCCCATGCTCAGAAATACATTCTGATAAACACCAATTCTCGTGTAGATCCAAAGCAAGGAGGAGGCTGGAGAGAACGTACAGAGAGTGAGTATTTAGGCTTTATCGGAGACCAACTGCCTGTTTGTTGTTCAGCATCCATTTATTTCTTTTTGGTCCTGAGAAGGCCTATTCAAATGGCTGAGCTAACAACACCACACAGCATGTTAGTGTGCAGTGTACCCTGTAGGTGTAAAAACTTGGCTTTGTTTTGCCCTTGTTCGTGAACAAAAGCTCCTTTTTTGTTAGCCTCCCAAATGTTCCTTGCCATTATGAAGAAATACATTAATTTTGAAACAAAATAAATTATGTACATTTTTGAAAAACAGAAGAAAAACCATACACATAAATATACATAGGCACACTGAAACTGACGTTACCCTGTTCCTTCTTCTATATTTCTGAGTTATAGTCAACACCTGTGGCCACACAAGGGGCAGACTTCACAGCTGCAAACCCCAGGTGTCAGACACTGGATTCTACGTCCCTGGCAGCAGTCCCAAGTGGGACGTCTCCTTAACTGACCTCTGAAATGGTCTATTGTCTGCTTCCCTCCCTGGCCTGGGTTGTAACTAACAAGCTGTCTGTAGGCTGGTTTGGAGTTAGCCTACTGATGGGTTGTTCTGGATGCAATTATCCTTTGCCTTACCTTTGATTGTAAGGAATTTTTTCCTTTGTAGGGGTGAAAGTTGGACTGGGGAAATTCTTGACAAAGAACTATATTCAGGTTTCTCCCAAGGATAAAATAAAACACTATTTACTTTGACTGTTTCCCCCACCCCCAATGAAATTGGATGACATCAAGTTTGGTTTAGCATACAGTTGAGTTTTGGTTAATCAGAAGTACAAAGAGTTCCTTGGGGGCACTTCTCCCCTCCGAAAGAAGGCTGAGTTTCCTTATGCTGCTTATTAAAGGAGAAAATGAAACATTTCCCCTCTTAGAATCTTAAGGAGCTACAACTTTGTTTTTGCTATTACTAAAGAAAGTCATCTCCTATTGAGAAAAGCTCTGTGTATCAGGAGTTATCTTGGTTCTTTAAAGAGGAAAATGATTATATTAGAACCCTGCCTCTTCACCACTTGAAGAATAACATTATGGGTAAGATGCAATTGTTGTGGGAATAAGGTAGGAAAAGGCCAAGTATCTAAGAGGGCTTCACTTACAGTGCAACACTTGTGGCCCCAAAGGGAAGGTCTGTTTTGAATACAGTTATAGTCATGACAAGTTATAAAGAAATGTATCTGATATTTATAGGAAGATTAACTCTGAGGAAATTATAGAATACTAGAGGCCCAGTGCACGAATTCATGCACCAGTGGGGTCCCTCAGCCTGGCCTGTGCCCTCTTGCAATCCGAAGAGGCAGGCAGCCAGAGAGGAGCCCAGGCCAGGTGCAGCGCCGCTCCCATTCATCCTGGCCCCACTGCTCCTGCCAACACCGCTCTCGGTAGCATGCTGCCGCAGAGGCAGGAGAGGCTCGTGCCGCTGCAGCTGCGCACACCAGCCGTGAGCCCAGTGTCTGGCGCACCTCAGTCAGCTGAGCAGTGCTCCTGCTGTGGGAATGCACTGACCACCAGGGGTCAGTTCCTGCATTGAGTGTCTGCCCCCTGGTGGTCACTCTGCATCATAACAACAGGTCAAACGGTCATTCGGTTGCTTAGGCTTTTATATATATAGACTAGAGGCCCGGTGCACAAAAATTTGTGCACTCCGAGGGGGAGGGGGGGTCCCTCAGCCTGGCCTGTGCCCTCTCGCAGTCTGGGACCCCTCAGGAGATAACGACCTGCTGGCTTAGGCCTGCTTCTGGGTGGCAGAGGGCAGGCCCAATCCCTAGGTGCAGCCCCTGGTCGGGCTCAGAGCAGGGCTGATTGGGGAGTTGGGGCGCGGCCCCCTGTCATGCACAGAGCAGGGCGGATTGGGAGGTTGCGATGCCACCCTCAGTCACGCTCAGGGTGGGGCCGATTGGGGGGTTGGGGCACCGCCCCGTCACACTCAAGGCAGGGTCGATGGGGAGGTTGCGGCACCACCCCCTGTCACGCACAGAGCAGGGCCAATCAGGGGGTTGGGGCGCTGCCCCCTGTCACGCACAGAGCAGGGACCATCAGGAGGGTTGGGGCTCCATACCTGTCACGCACAGAGCTGGGCCAATCAGGGGGTTGGGCGCTGCCCCCTGTCATGCACAGAGCAGGGGCCCATCAGGGGGTTGGGGGAGCTCCCCCCTGTCATGCACAGAGCAGGGCGATCAGGGGGTTGAGGAGCTCCCCCCTGTCACGCACAGAGTAGAGCCGATAGGGGAGTTAGGGCACTGCCCCCTGTCACACACAGAGCAGGGCAGATCAGGGGGTTGGGGCGCCGCCCTCTATCACCCACAGAGCAGGGCCGATCAGGGAGTTGGGGCGCCGCCACTGTCACACTCAGGGCAGGGCCGATGGGGAGGTTATGGCTCTACACTGTCACACACAGAGCTGCAGGGTGATCAGGGGATTGGGGAGCTCCCCCCTATCAGGCACAGAGCAGGGTGATCAGGGGGTTGTGGCGCCTTCCCCTGTCACGAACAGAGCAGGGCAGATAGGGAGGTTGTGGCCCCGCCCCCTGTCACACACAGAGCCGCAGGGCGATCAGGGGGTTTGGGCGCTGCCCCCTGTCATGCTGATCCGGTGCCAGGAGGCCTCGTGGCTCCGCTGATCCCGGTGCTGGGAGGCATATTACCCTTTTACTATATAGGATAGAGGCCTGGTGCACAGGTGGGGGCTGGCTCGTTTGCCCTGAAGGGTGTCCTGGATCAGGGTGGGGGTCCCCACTGGGGTGCCTGGCCAGCCTGGATGAGGGGATGATGGCTGTTTGCAGCTGGTCACACACCCTTCAGGGTGGGGGTCCCCACTGGGGTGCCTGGCCAGTCTGGGTGAGGGGCTGAGGGCTGCTTTCAGGCTGGCGGTTGTTGACTGAAGCTCCCAGCCGCTCCTTTTTTTTTTTTTTTTTTCTTTTATTCTGGGCCAGCTTTAGCTCTGGCTCTAGCTCTGAGGCTTCCGCTGCTGAGCGTTCTATAATCGAAACAATGTATAACTCCAGCTCTGAGATCCCGGCCTTTTGAAAGCTGGTTTCTGGGGTTTTGTTTAGCTTCTATATATTTGTTAGAATGTTTCAAACTGCCAGCTCAGAGGCTGGCAAGTCAGGCGGGGAACATTGGAGTCTGCAGTCACTGGAGCAAGCAAGCCTCAGGTTCGCTTCCAGCTGCCTGGCTGCCGGCCGCCATCTTGGCTGACAGTTAATTTGCATAAGGATATGCTGATTAGCCAATGGGAAGGGTAGCAGTCGTACGCTAATTACCATGTTTCTCTTTTATTAGTGTAGATATTATCACATCCAATTTCAAATGGTATTCATCTGCACCATGTAAATCGTTCCAAATTTTCTTTAACTTTCTAATCATGTAAACAAATCTCTTGACCACCAAGAGATATGCTTTAGATTTGGAATCCCAATATAAATAAACTAATAATTAAATTGGAGAAAAGAGACATATCTCATACAGAAGGATTTCAAATAATTTATATGTTTACTAACCCCTCAAGAATGTGGAGTATAATTCCCTACCACTTAACTGTGGGCTATGCTTTTAGATTGAATAACAAAGAGTAGTGTATAAAAAGGGGAGGGGCGGAGTTACTGGACAGTGGAGATACCTGGCAAACACTACCTTGGCCACTGGATACAGGTTAACATCAGCAATGAGGTCATGTTGACAGCATGTACCTTGGATATGATACGATCTCATTGAAGGGCAGTTCACCTTTGTAATATTTGCCCCAAAACCCATAACCATAGTCTAACCATGTGAAAACATTAGATAAATCACAGTTGAGGGATATTCTACAAAATATCTGACAAGAGTCCATGAATTGTCACAGTCACTAAAAATAATAATAATAATAATACACAAATAAAAGTCTGAGATTGTCACAGCCAAAAGGAGCCTAAGAATGACTAAGTATAATGTATTATACCAGATAGGATGCTGGAAGAAAAAAAGGACATTAGGAAAAAAGTGTGAAATTGGAACGAGGGTGGATTTTAGTTAATAGTAATGTCCCAATGTTGGTTCCTTAGTTGTAGCAAATAGGAGAAACTAGATGAGAGGTATTCAAGAATGCTGCACTATTTTTGTAATTTTTCTGTAATATAAAATTATTCTAATATTACAATTTTATTTAAATTAAAAAATGATGACTAACATTGAGATATCAAGTTTAACTGAGTCCTATGCTTTAATCAATACATCCTTCTTTTTCACCCACACCTATCCACCAAACCAGTGGTCGGCAAACTGCGGCTCGCGAGCCACATGCGGCTCTTTGGCCCCTTGAGTGTGGCTCTTCCACAAAATACCACGTGTGGGCGCGCATGTACAGTGCGATTGAAACTTCATGGCCCATGCACAGAAGTTGGTATTTTGGAGCCACATGTGGCTCTCGAGCCGCAGTTTGCCAACCACTGCACCAAACCATATGGCATCAAGAGTCATTTCCATGATGCATAGGAATACTTTACCTTTCAGGACCCTGTATATGAATGGAGTCAGACCAATTCCGAGAGTTTTAGATTTCCCAATAATATTTAGGTCATGGCCTTAGTAATATGACACAGTACTCAAAAGATAATGTCCACAAGCCTGTATTTCTCAATAGCTTTAAAAGATGTTACATCCTTCCGCCATCTATCCAATACACTAAAATTTCCTGTGAATGTTATTAATGACACAATTAATAGGACGATGCATTAATTTCGAAGGTAGCACATTCTTTGCTAGATTACAAGGGGCAATATTCATTTACTGATCAGTTGTTGTCAGGAGAGGTAATGGGATAAGATCTGATGGGCCACTGTTTTAGAATAAGGATGAGATTATTTCTTTTCTACTCCTTATTTTTCCTTTAGAATTATGAAAAATTAGGTTTTTCAGAATTTTAGATATTTTTCATACTGTTTTCAATTTATCATTTTACTTTGAGAAAGAGGAAGGAAGTGTTGGTGTCAATGAATGTTTAAAAAAATGTGGGGTTTCTTGTTAACAAGAAACGTGCTTTTATTAACATTTAATGATATAATTTTAAAAGTTCATTAAATCACAATTTAATTAACTAGAATAATAAATTGTCAGGATTGCCTCTCCAATTCTGTTTCTGGGAAAGGATGCAAATGCCATTACTAAAAAGCTGGGGGGAAAAATACATGCAACTTCCTGCATATATTTTAGGGATAAAAATAGGATTCAGTAAGATCACTTGTACATTCCATACTTACAGTACTTTATAATGATCACTTGTTAAAGGGAAGAGGAAGTAAAAACCATGATGCTTGATAATAGGAGAAAAAAAAGTGTTCCCTATGGAACTCTTAGCGAAGGAACTGCAGAAGAGTCAACTAACATATTTTAGGAATATTTTTCACAATGAGGTAGTGCTTAATATGGAAAATAATAATGGGTGGGAGGGATATGCAATAAATGTAGGTAGCTATTTTTTATATTACCCTTTAAAAAGTTCAGTTAATTCATATTTTGCATTTCATTAGACCTTGGTATATGTGTGGTTAGTGCTGAGAATTATAACAGTTCCCTTTCCTTGAACACTGATAATGTGTCCAGCTTTGTACTGCCAGGCCTTTGACATGCACCATCTAAAAGCACAACCCTGCAAGGTGCATACAATTACTGTTTAACAGGCAAGGGAACCAAGGACACCAGAAGTTAGGAGACTGACTCAAGGGCCCACAGCTTGTAAGCGAGGGAGCCACTATAAACTGCCTGCCTCAAGTGCCTGAACCCTATCCCACCACAGCATACAGCTTTCTTACAAGTTATATACCTTTATTAACACTATTCAAATAAATGCGTCTCAATAATGAGTTGACTTAAGTCATTTAACCTTTCTAGGCTTCAAGTTTCTCTTGGGTTAGATGGAGTTGACTTCTGTTTTCCTCCAGTTTTAAAATAAGAACATGATTTGTATACAGATGAGAACATTAAAATGGCCATTTCCACATGTTTTTATTAATAATTGGTTATTAACACTGAGTTTATTAAATCGTGTGATGGGATCTTTCTAGAGATGTTCATGTGATTTCTTTCAAATCCTTCAGTCCTGCCAGAATTAGTGAGTGATCTTACCATTTTCAATGTTATTCCTTAAGACTTACATGTAAGAGGAAACTTCATACTTTTCTCTGCAGTATACAAACTATTTACTTAAATATTTGTCTCCTAAAGAATCAATGACTTTCAGATATGAATAATGCAAAGAAAATCAGTTTTTGGATCTGAAATTAATCAAAATATCAGTTTATTTTTATTCATACTTATTCAAATATAACAAATTTTTTAACAAATGAAAATATGTATAAGCATATTTATAATATGATAGACATAAATATAAATAAAATGTGTAAGTATTTGAGACAAAGTTTAATACATATATTAGTAAATTGATGGCATGCTTACATTTAGCTTTAAGATATATTAACATGGATATTAAAAAGGATGGGCTTTCACAAAAGCTGCTATAAAATGTTCACATTTGTGTTAGTAATAAGTCATATTTCTTAGACTGATGTTTTAAGAAAACTATGTCAAGATCTAATTTAACCATTTACCTCATATGGTAACATTATTTGTAAATGACACATTTTTTTTTCAATAGAAATGTTCCTTTATCTTTTAAATAACATAGCATTTTTTATCAAGAACATGCCACATTTATTAAAAAACAAACATGCATAACACATTAAAATTTGAATAATTTATGTACCTTTATGCACAGTGTTCAGTTTTGCTATAGCACTCTATCTTTGTGAAAAATATTCTAAATATTTGGCACAGAATTAATAAATTATATTGTACTATTCAGAACTAATGTGATTAAAATTTTACATGGCACAGAAAACGCTCTATCACAGTTTACCTCTTCCTTTGCAGTTTATTGACCAATGGCCATTCTTTTCTGTTTTAGTTGGAATAAATAATGGATATTCAATAGCTAAAAGTCATATCTAGGTGTTTTGCCTATACTCTAATTAGAAATGAGTTGATTTCAGTTTTTCTAGCAGTAAAGCATTTCCATTTGTATTATGGCCAATAAGTTTCTAACTAAGGGTGTTAGCGATAATGTATCATTATGAGATGTTTTTCTTTGGGAGGCAGAGAGGTTGAAAGGAAATGTGGATCTCTTCCTGAACTGGGACCCAGTGTGGGCAGGAGCATCGATGCCCTCTGAGGCAGAAGCAGGGAGAGTTCTTGGGGAAGCTGGTGAGGGAGCACACTCGGTAAAAGCATCCAGGCAAAAACAAAGGCAGGAACGCACTCAAGGTGCAAAGGACTGCCATGGGTGTAAGGAAACTGAATGCATCACTCAGAGAAACAGCAGCCAGAGCATTCTTATATCAGCAAAATCCCCCTGCTTTTTAGGAAAAGATTTCCATTTCCACATCGGTGTCTATATCAAGAATGAAGAAATTAAGCTAACTGGCACAATTTTTTTTTCCCCCTGAACTCATTCATAGACACTGGAAGAAGAAAGAGAATAATATGAACTCAAGCTTCCTCTAAACCAGAGAAGAGCATTCACACTCCCTCTCAGGGCAGACTTTAGACTTGTGGTAACCAAGGAAAATGCCATCGCTCTTTTTCACAGTTCTGCTAAGATCAACTTGAGGTGTTATATTTTGAGAGCCTGGTTGAAGGAATCTACTCCTTTCATAAAACTATGATTACCTAATTTTTATATTTATTATTTGGCGGAAAGGAAGTAGAACTTAAGCTCAATTTTTATACAAATGTACTTTATTCTGAAAAACAGAGCAATGAACATACTTTCTGATCCTTGCTTTTCTGAGGGCATTTAGACAGTGAAATGGCAAAGAACATCAAACACGTTAAATACAATGGCAAACTTTTGTTTTAAAGCTGTTAAGGTACAAATATAAAAACTATGAATCACAGAGCACTGAATTTTCAAGAGTAAAATCATACCAAAACCGTGATAAGTTTTCGCTGATGTCACAGGTGAGCAGGTGGTCTGGAAGGTCACTGATGGTGCCCTGCACGGCCAGCACGTGCGGGGCCAACGTGAAGGGCACGTCGCTCAGAAGCTCGGCCATGAACGAGCTGTTTTCCAGAGGCTGGCCTGCCTTGGTTTCCGCCCCGGGGCCTGCCACAGTCACAATGGATGAGTTTTCTGTGCCAGTCTAAAAATACACATATATTCAAATCATTCAGACCTATGGCCTCGGAGGTTCAGTAATGGTAAATGTGGCATGAATGTAGCAAAATGGAGAAATGGGGGAACATGTAAGTATTCCCAGATCAGAATGTAGCTATTTGCTTTACTTGTACATAGAGCTCTACTAGCTTTAAAATGGATCCTAAACCCTACTCTTACCACCCATGACCCCCTCTTGCTATTTCTCTAGCCCAGTAATGTCTACAAAGTCTGTCTGCTTTGCCAAATGTGGTGTATGCTTTCAGGGTCTACAGAATTGCCAGATTCCCTGTGAAAACATATATCAACACAGTCCAAAGTGACCTTGCCCACTTCAGAATGATATGGAGCAAACTGCCTAGGATATTATTTCGCGTTTCCTATATATGTGTCCTTTCCAGTTGCTGTTTCACATGCATATGTCTTATCCACAACTAGAGTTGAGGGTCCTTGAGAGCAGCAATCTAGTTGACATGTCTTTGTACTCTCTGCCTTGCATACTCGATTGTCTTATTCTAATACCTACCTGAGAGTTTACTTCTAATGTGTGTCATGCTTATTGACTGATTGTCTGACTTTCATAGGAACTAACATGTTACTTAAGTTATTGAGATATAAACCATGCATACAGTAGTTTACTAAAAGACGTGCAGTAGGGTGTTCATAGCAGCATTCTAAGCAAGCCCCCAAAGTGGAAACTAAGTTTCCATCAATAGTACAATGGATAAATTGAAGTATATTTACAGCAATGAGAATGAACCACCTGCCGCTAAAAGTGGCTGAAACCGAAATAAAACCAGTTTAGGCAAAAATTTACTCTCCCACCACCACCTGGTCTCACACAGAATAAAACTCTGGAGTCTTTACAGAGGCCTACAAGGCCCTGGCGACCTGGCCCCAGCGCCTCACTGCCTCCTTGCTGTTGCTCCTGTGCACCCAGCCTGCTTCTGCCCCAGGCCTGTGCTTTCTAGTCCCGCTACCCAGGAGGTTCTTTTGCCAAATATCCATTGGGCCCCTTCTCCCACCTCCTTCCAAGTGTTGGTCCAAATGCCACCTTCTCAACAAGGCTCTCCTGACCGTCTTATTTACACTGTGTCCTGCCCCCTCCTCTCCCCTCCAGCACTCCCTATATCCCTCCCCTGCTCTTTTACCCTACATGGCCCTTAGCACCTTGTTCTATGTCATATACTTTATCCTCATTATAATCCATCAGAAATGTAAGGGGTTCCCTGCTGTATCCCAAAATGCCCAGACCAGTGCCTAGCGCTCAGTAAATATTTATTGGTTGGATGCAAGCAGACAAGATTTTGCCTGCATGGGGTCTACCTTATCATGGTTAAAATGCTGATAAATTCCTTATCTCTAAGTCTAGAGAAGAATGATTTTCTGTGTAAGAAATAATTTTGAAAAACTTTTTATGGAAGTGTAAAGTACATACAGAAAGGGTACATTAAAAGTTTACCGTTTGCTAATTTTAACCAACTTAGACACCTGTGAGCACCCAGATCAAGGGACAGAAATGACAGCCCCCGCCCCCCCCCCCAGCACTTTCTGTCACCATCCTGACTTCTAACAGCATAGATTGGTTTACCTATTTTTGTATTTAAATGAAGGTAATCCTATAGTATGAACTCTTGTTTCTGGCTTCTATATAGGAGATTTGTCCATATTGTTGCATGGGATAAAAAGAGCGTATCGTCACAAAGGAGGTACATTCAGACTGATGACTTAACAGGATCACTTTGGTTGCCGTATTGACAGTAGGTAGTGGGGTCTGGCGGCCAGGAAAGGAAGTAGCAGGGAAAGAGAGATGACTGCAGTGTGGATTAGGGTTGTGATAATCAAGGCGAGATGAACCATTGGATTTTGGATAGACTTTGAGGATAAGGCCAACAGGATTTACGGATGAAAAGGATGTGGGGTATGAGAGCAGAGTGGAGTCAGGATGAAGTCAGAGTTTTTGGCCTAAGCAGGAAGACCAAGAGTCCTGTTTTGGTCATTCTAGGTGCCTACCAGACATCTAAGTGGAGCTGCTAATAGGCAGGAGGTATAATGCAAGTTGGAACTGGGGCGGGGGAAGATCTGGTAGAGAAAGTCTTCTTGGTGCATGTTTACAAGGGTATGGTCAGGCCCAGCCCGAGTGGTTCAGTGGTTGCACATCGACCTATGAACCAGGAGGTCATGGTTCAATTCCAGGTCAGATCACATACCCGGGTTGCGGGTGTACAGGAGGCAGCTGATCAATGGTTGTCTCTCATCATTCATGTTTCTACCTCTCTCTCCCTCTCCCTTTCTCTGTGATATCAATAAAAATACTTTTTTTTTTTTTAAAAAAAGGGTATGGTCGGAAAGAAAAGTGTAGACAAATATGAGAACAGACAATTTTTTCAAAACATTGTGCCAAAAATGGGAAAAGAGATGTGGGACATGAGCTGGAAAGGAATGTGGCGTCAGTGAGGTTTCTCTTGATCTTATTTTCTGGTTTCTAAATTGGGAGAATAATTAGTCCATAGGCTAATGAGAAGAAGGTCATAAGAAAGGAAACGGTAATGGAGATTCTGTAGAGGAGGAATTGCTATCCCATAGGCACCCCCAACACAGAGCAGAGGTCCTCAAGATTTATCTGAAGTTACCAAACACATCCCTATCCCATGGTCTTATACCTTGTGTGAAAATAAAACAGAGTGCTTTCTTAGGATCGCAAACAGAACAAAATTAAGTGCACTCTGTGATGACAATTATTAGAAAGGGCCATTGTGCAGTGGACAGAACCTGCCTACTGAAACCTAACTGGGACTTAAGTGAGTAATGATGCCACAGTTCCAGCCTCTCTAAAGGGCTTCCCCATATATAGTGTCAAGATTGAGTATGCACAGGGCTTTGGTTACCTTGGAGCAGCATGGCTGAGCGTTTAAGAGCACAGGGTCGACAGTCAGACAGCGTGGGTGTAAACCCAAGGTCTCCTGCAAATGGCCTTGGGCAAGGTATTTAACTTCTTTGTGCCTCAGTTTCCTTAACTGTATAATGAGATCAATAATAATGCCTATTTCATAGGACTGTTATGAGGATTAAATAATGTTCGTGAGTAGAACACTGCTTACCACATGTTACAGCTTTCGAATGTTAGCTCCCACTTGCAGTCTCGGATCCACTCATCTCTTTTGTTTTTGGCATTCACTGGTGGTTTGAATAATCTTACCACCTTCGTTATATCCTGCCTTCTCTCTAATCTCAGGTGCAAATGTTCCCTGGGTCTCTTAATCTCATCCTATACTTGAACTTTCTTCTTCTTCCTGTATACAGAACATTCTCCAGTTTCATTAGCCAAATCACCTCCCTTCTTAAACAAAAGTATCCCTGAAACCTCACCTTCTCCACTAAAGCACTCTGCTGTCTAAACACACAACTTCTAAGGTTTAACTCCCAGCAGCAATATTTACTTATTTGTTCATGCCTTTATTAATCTTCTTCCTTTTCTCTTACAAATCATTCTTCCAGAACATAACTGAGGACAAGGCTATGTCAAACTATCTATCTATCTATCTATCTATCTATCTAAGCCTAAGCGACCATCTAAGCCTAAGCGACCAGCCGGTAGCTATAACACGCACTGACCACCAGGGGGCAGACACTCAATGCAGGAGCGGAAACTATAGGCATGGAAACATGGAACATACTGATGAATCTCAGAGGGAAGTGGGGAGGGCAGGGTGGGAGCAGATTAACCAAAGATCTTATATGCATACTAGAGGCCTGGTGCATGAATCCGTGGGGTCCCTTGGCCTGGTCTGTGGGGATGGGGCTGAAATCAGCTTATCGACATCCCCCAAGGGATCCCGGATTTCGAGGGCGCAGGCCAGGCCGAGGGAGGTGCATGAATCCGTGCACCAGGCCTCTAGTATCTAGAACAGTGATGGCGAACCTATGACATGTGTGTCAGAGGTGACACGCGAATTCATTTTTTTGGTTGATTTTTGTTAAATGGCATTTAAATATATAAAATATCAAAAATATAAATCTTTGTTTTCTTATGGTTGCAAATATCAAAAAATTTCTATATGTGACACAGCACCGGAGTTAAGTTAGGGTTTTTCAAAATGCTGACACGCCAAGCTCAAAAGGTTCGCCATCACTGATCTAGAATAATAGGGGAATTGAGATGTGGTTTCCTGTTCCAGTTCTCCTTGATAAAACAACCATATGACCAGAGGGGGTCACTTCATCCACCTGGGCCTTAGTCCTCTACTCTGTAAAGTGAGTGGTGAAGGGCAAAAAATGTTGATGACAGCCACTAGCATATGTTGAACACTTACTTTGTGCGAGGGTCCATCTAGGCTGTTTAAGTGTATTCCGTCATTTAAGTTTTATAGCTTTGTGGGGTGTGCACTATTAGTCCCATGTGAAAAACAAGAGGACACTGGGGCACAGAAAGGTTAATGAGGTTGTTCCAGGTTACACAGCTCGTCTGTGGTAAGACTGAGAATCAAGCCCAGTGACCTATAAAGCTCTAAGACATGTTACCTGCACACTTCTAAGCTCTGGAGAGGTTGGCGGACTGAATGAACAAAGCCTTGAGAATTTAGGCAACAGCATTAGAGAATATGACCATTTCTACATAGCATACCTTGGCTTAAATGAGAAGAAAAACAGAAGAAAGGACAGAAACTCATTAAGGAGACATATCTTAGACTGAAGGAGGATAGAAAAGCAACTGTAATTTAATAGAGATTTATCCCTGGAAATGAATCTACCAGTTTTCAGGGAGGGTAACACCATGGACAGTGAAACAAGACAGTCTATGGTCATTGTTTAAAGGGAGAAAAGGAAGGTATATGGGCAGACACTGCAGTGTTCTTTTCTGCCTTTGTATATGTTTGAAAACCTTCCATAATCAAAAGTTTCCAAAAATTAAACTGACTTTAACAAGTCCGTGGACAAAGTGCCGCCCCAGCGCCTCCTAGAAGGGCCTGGCTCTCAGCTGTGCTGCATGCACTGCCCCAGCACCCACCTCCCGACATTGGCTGGAGTGCACTGTTACAGTCTCCACGGAGCCTGCCTGCCCTCTTGGCAGCAGGGTGAGTGCCATGATGCAGCTGCTGCTGGCATGCTGAGAGCTGGAAAGGGAGAAATTATCAGGCAAAGCAAGAGCAAGTCACAAAGAGAATGTGAGTCAACATTCAAGGACCCCACACCCAGTAACCCTGATCACCAAGTCTCTAGCTTGGCAGCCAGTGGGAGCAGAGGTGGGGGCTGAGTGCTGAGACAGGTGCCTGGCTCCCTTGCAGAAAGCAGCCCTCTCTCTCAGACACAAAGTCTTCCAATTTTTTTATTTGCATAACAAAATGGGTCTTTAAAAGGAAGAAAGAGTATGTTAACCACAAAAGAGCAAGAAGAAAAGAATCAATTAACCTTACGGTTAATAGCCAGATTTTTAAAAATTACTTCAAATATTATATTCATAAAACATGTTAATTATTTTTATGAGTAATCCTGCTCACAAAAATGCTGCTATGATAATGTTCCTGAGTATAATTTCCTTCATATAATCTAGCTCTAATACTTCTGTTTCAAATGAGTGTTTGCCCTTACATGATTTAAATATGTGTATGCCATGTCAGAATGGCTCTTTTTTAATCGTAAGGAAAATAAATTTCCTTATCAATATTATTGCAACAAGCAAAATTTATAATTAACTGTTTTCATGTTTGTATAAAAATCAAATTTTGTTCATCAGTTAACCTGTTACAAAATGGACTGGCCAAGTTTATCTGGTTATTCGCATTCTGTTATCCATGTCTCAAATAATTCA
The DNA here is from genome assembly GCF_000147115.1 of Myotis lucifugus. Taxonomy (NCBI): domain Eukaryota; kingdom Metazoa; phylum Chordata; class Mammalia; order Chiroptera; family Vespertilionidae; genus Myotis; species Myotis lucifugus. The sequence continues at coordinate 6,073,018 of NW_005871063.1, read as the reverse complement.
AAGAGCTTTACAGACACTATTCCTCCCATAACTTCAGAGGGGCTGTAAAGATTCATGAGGTTGAATCTGTGAAATCTTCTCTGAGTTTAGAAAAGGCACATTCTAAGAATAAAGGGCACATAAAACAGTTTAGTGAAGTCACATCCCTGGGACAGCAGCAGGTCCGTGGCATCCCTGGGAGCCTCACCCTTGGGTGTATAAAGCAAAGAAATGCAGTTTTAAGAACAGACAATTTCCTTTTTCCTGGCACAAAAGCCCCAATAACCACCATGAAATCTGTGAAGGGCCGCCAACTTTGCAAACCCACTAACAATTTGGAAACCTCATCTACTTGGCCATATCTGTCTAACATATGAACATTTTATTAATAGGAACATCACCTATAGTTGGCAAACATCACCTATAGTTGGCATCTTTTATAACATCCTGCTTTTTTCTCCTGCATCCCATGCCTTAGATAAGTAGAGATAAAATAGTATCCTATAAAAGCAAATTTTTAAAGCATTAAAATGTAGAAACCAGCCTAACCAAAACAGTAATAGTACCTAATAAAAGAACACAAAAGCAGGTATAAAACACCCATCCACCATATTCAATTGACATGCAAAGATGGTAGCTATATCAAGCATATTTTTAGGAAATGCATTGTAGTAAGAACAGCTATACCTTTAAATTCTAATGTCTACAGATAAAAGACATGTTCCTTTGAACAGCAGCCTGAACAGGCAACACTGTCACTTTATCTCCCCAGATAACTATCCATTCTATTCTGGCTTCAGCTGGTATCTGCTTGCATTACATCAGCTTCTTGATGGGGGAGGGCTGGGGTACAAATCTGAGTCAGAAGCATCAGGGGACAAGAGGAAAAGGTGATATAAGCAATGGCACAATTAAAGCAGTCCTCAGGCTTATTTTTCCTAAGGAGCTGGTCCCTAATAAATGTCTGGCTAGCTGAGAAAAGCCAGAGGACTTACACCTACGTAAGTCCTGAGCAAATAGTCTCCTTTCGCTTGTGAGAAATTATGTTGCAATGTTAGAGACTTTCTGATTTTTCTGCAAATCCTCACTACCCAGAACTGTAGTTTGTATACATAACAAGTGCTCACTAGATAGTTATGGCAATGAATCTGTTCCCCTCGTTTCTCAGATACTCTAGGCACCCCAGACTTGATTTTTAAATTGAGGGGTTAGGCCAAAGAAATGAAGAAAAGCCCAGAAAACTTTACCACCAGTAGAGATAAATTAGTGGGAGGAAGCTGAATTCACGGAAAATCTATGTGTTCCATGTAACCTGGGCTCCAAATACCAGGATGCTATACATTTGATTAGCAAACTAAGAGGCTAGGTTAGCAAGTAGAAAGTTTCCTTATTCCTTTAACTTCTGACCTGGGACATCATTTCACTTTAAATTTTGGCTCATGGTTTTTTGTTGTTTTTTTTTTCCCAATGATGGTTCCCTTTCCTCTTCTTTTCCCCTCAGTATTTCCACCTCCCTGTGCTGCCTGCTTCTCCAGTCTTTCTTAAAAAAGAAAAAAAAATAGTTCTGACTTCCTCTTTTCAGAACTCCAGCTGAATGGATGCAAGTGAAGAAGGGGAAGTAGGGCTGGCACTTGCTTCTGTAATCTGTTCATCTTTCTTGGAAACGTGGCTCGACTGAAGCCGGAAAATCTGTACCAGCCAACTAGAGTGGGGGAGCGGTGGAAAGAGGGAAGAGAGCATTTTAGGAAAGGAACCAGCAAGAAACAGTGTTCAATGTGGGGTCCTGTTTACGCTAGTTTTGAAAAAACAAAAGGCTATTCCAGTGATTTTCTTTAAAAAAAATTTTTTTTTTAGTTTATAGAAGTTTTTGATCCCTCCCCTTAAGCTGACCAGAAATCTCCTATTTTCCCAGCAGGCATCCCCTCTTCTTCAGAGTATATCTCACACCTTCTATTCTCTATCCCTACGTGACCACTTTCTCCTTGCTGTCAGCAGGTGGGCTTGCCTCCTACTTGAGCAGGTGAGGATCTGCTCAACCTGCCCCACCCAAAACACATACCTGCATTTGCACCCATCTGTGCTTCCCTCGCCACACAGGCAAGGTGCCCTCCTCCCCGCATCTGACCCTCGCTTGGTGCTCACATCCACCCTGTCCCCCACCTCTTCAAAGCACACGGTGCATCAGTGAGAAGGCATCTCCTAACCCGCTAATCTTTCATATAATCAGTGCCCCAGTTACAGAAAACCCTCCATGTCTGCATCACCACTGCCGTCACACCCACTGACTCCCACACCACCTCTGTGCTGCTGTTCACGCCAGGCTGAGACCACGGTGGGCACTATCCTTCACTCCTCACCCGCTGCCGTCGGCCTTCGTCTCTGCCCCTCTGCCGACACTGCTTTCTCCGCCTTACTAACACTTTCTTTCTTTCTTTCCTTTTTTTTTTTTGCTAAACTCAGAGATTTTGAAGTGCTAATCTTTTATGATCTATTTGTCCTGCTTAAAAATTGTGACTATGTTTTTATTTCTTGGTGTGTTTTTTTTGTGCCACTTCTTAGTTTTGCCTCTTTCTGAGGTGATGGTATCCTCGATTCTGTTCCTTTATTCTTTAGTCTCAACACACCTACCAGGATGAGCTTATCCATATCCATGGTGCTGACTGCCCTATCCTGCTCTCCCCAAAGGTAAATGAGTATGTAGATAAATGTGTGTGTGCACGCACACCCCCCAATCTCAAACCCAGATTTCTATCTCGAACTCCTAGCCCATATATTCAACTCCTATTATACATTTTCTTTTTCGATATTCCATAGGAATCTTAAACTCAACGTGTTCTAAACCTGCTTCTCATCTCCTTCCTAACACTACCCCCACTTACTGAATGGTCTTCTAGTAGTTCCTGTGTTGGTGGAGGGAACCAACAGGGTTGCCCAACACACAAACCTGAATTATTGTTGAATTCTCTCCATGGCATGTCTCTTCCTCCATCCAATAAATGACTGAGTCCTGCTGATTTTGATGTTCTTGATATCTCCCCAAGTTTCATCTGTCTCTTTGCAGGTCCACTGTTATTCTCTCATTTCAGGCCACTGTAGTCTCCTGCCTTGAATGTTGCATGAGTTTTCTGCATATGGCCTTGTTCCCCCTACACTACTTTCTTCCTCCCTGTCACTCGTGGTATCTAAAACACATGCTTTTCCTTGCTTAAAACTCCTAGGTGCCTTTGGAGAAAAGAACAAACTCCTTATCATAGTACAAAAGGTATGATCTAGCCTTGCTACCCCTCCAATTTCTTTTATCACCATTCCCTAAACTCTTTACTCTATCCACACCAAGCTATTTGCTACTATCCAAATATGCCAGGCTCACTCAATTACTTTTGCCTAAACTAGGACATCTCTCTTCTTTCTCTCTTCTTCTCGCCCACTTAAACTTGTGCTTTAGGATGTACATCAAGACTCTTTTAGAAAGATTTCCTGAAGTAACTCCTCAAACCTGGGCTGCCTGCCTGTCCATGTGTTCCCATAACAGCCTGTGCACAGCTCACAGCAGGTATCATCCTGGAATAGAGTTCTTCGCACCCTCCTGAAACTATGGGCAGCGCAAAGCCCGAGACGAGCTTTCTTCTCCATTTCCCTCCCGATCAGAGCAATGCCTGGTTCATAGCAGGTGATCAATACAGGGTCATCCAATTACTGAATTAAATTTCTTCCTAAACTTTATATTTGAATTTATTCAAAATAAGCTAGGTGTCATTATGTTGACCCTGGATTTCTGCATCTGTTTGGTTCTTTTCCTAACAAGATTTTACCAACAGGGTGATCGGTGGATGGTATTAAATATAGACAGAACTAAAAACTAGTTTGAGACCCCAGCTACATCTATTTCCTAAAGAATGAGATGGGTTGTTCTTGACTTGCCAAATGAACAACATCACAAATATGTCTCCCAAAGGAAATTTAATATGTCCTGCAGCAATGTTGACGAAACTGTTGGGGAAATATATTTACCCGAGGTTCACCTTATGTACTCCACATTCCCCTTAATCAACTGTCTTAGTCTGTTCAGGCTACTACTTAAAAAAATAAATAACACAACCATAGACTGGATGGCTTATATACAACAAAACTTCTTTTCTCAGTTCTGGAGCCTGAGAAGCTCAAGAAGTGGTTGCAGCAGACTCAGTGTCTGGGGAGGGCCTGTTCCTGGTACATAGATGACTCTCTTTTTGCTTTAACGTCACAGGGCAGAAGGGGCCAGGGAGCTCTCTGGGGCCTTTTATAAAGACACAAATCCCATCTAGGAGGACTACACCCTCATGACCTAATCACCTCCAAAAGGCCCCCACCTCCAGTACCCTCACATTGGGGATTAATTTCAACCTAAGAATGTGGGTGTGGGGCCTCATTCAGTCTATAACATCAGCCCGCCTTACACACTCTTCTCTCCCAGGATCCAGTATTTCTCCATAACTGTGCAGTCCAGTCTGAAGGAGTTGCAGTGTAGCTTATGTTTGGGGGCAGGAGTATGGGGAAAGGGCCAGCAACAGGGTGGCAGGACTAGGGGAGAAAAGCTTCAGAGAGGAGAGCTAAAAAGAGGGTAGGAGAGGGGATGGTTTAATTTCTGTTCGGCCTCTTCTCTGATTTCCATGGAGGGGTTTTTCTCTAAGCTTGCTGGCCTTCTGGCCTCGCCCCTGGTCCTCCCCAAGGAGGCAGACTGAGTTACATGGTTGGTGGATGACAGCGCTGGGTCCCCCTTTCTAGAAGGGGAAGCTAAACCACCCACGGACCCAAAGCCTGGAGAAAGTCTCTTTCTACCTGGATCAGGGGAGAGAAGTAAACACAGTGTGTGCTGTGTTGAGGTAAACCTTCCTCACAGGACTAGACATGGGTTAAGGAGGCTGTGGAAGTCCATTTCAGCTACTATACTAACCTCCTCCTCCAACCTGCGCTTATCAGTCAGAAGGGAGCCATTTTAGTTCTCGGTCTGCTGGCCCTTTGGTCTTATTTCTCCACTAGTGGCCCAGTGCATGGATTCGTGCACATTGAAAGAAAATTAAGTAGAAGAAAGATTCGTGTAGTAATTACGTTACTGCAAAAAATTATGTCAAAATAGTATATATAATATAGTGTACAATTAAAACACACGTGCAATTGGCATAAGAGCTTTATATGTATCATGCATACACCAGTCAATGTTTATTTTTAAATTGCCAGTGCGTGTCATATGTACCAGCCAGTCGGTCGGTCACTTAGCCATATATATATATATATAGAGAGAGAGAGAGAGAGAGAGAGAGATTGGATAAGGATGCAGGTGAGAAAAGGGATGCCCTTTATTAGGACACCAAAACCCCATCAGTTTCCAGTACCCAAAGCAAACTCCATTCATATCAAAACAGAGACATATTAACCACACCAAAATAAAAATAAAACAAGTCACGCAGATGTTAAATAATCTGGAAATATAAAAATATGTCAAACTATTGGCTTTAAAAGCTTACATGTCAAATAATACTCTATTAAACAACTATTGGTCTGATTTTATCTATTTTATAATTCAGTTAAATCTGTGGGATCAGCAAAGTTCTAACCAGAATCTTGGAAAAATAACAACCAACATTTGTTTTTGAAGTAATTTCACACTTTATTTCATTTGAGCCTCACAACCCACTAAATTTGATAGGGAGGCTATTGTTTCTATTCTCATCTTCTGAGGCTCAAAGTTTAGTGACTGTGTAAGGTCACACCACTACTAATTGGCAGAGACTTGTACTCTGGGTCTCCTCAGTTATAATCCAGTGCTGTCCCTCTGGTGTACAGGCCATCATCAAGGTAAATAGTTTTAAAGCTTATGTGTTTGGTTGTTGTTTTTTAAGGGCTTAAGTTTAACAATTTATCTATGGACAAGTGTTATCTGGGCTGGAAGATGAAGGTCCAAAAATTTACAGACTGTGCTGCCACAGAAACTGAGTTTAAAGTAACAGTTCAAGTAAGCATCTCATTACTAGGTTAAATCTACCAGGCTAGATACAATATACAATAGCTTAGAAGACTGTAGCATCTGAACACAGCCAAGGTTACACAATGGCTTAGGCTTTTGTGCATGAATTCTTCAAGCTTATTATGTACAACACAGTTCTGACGAATTTTAGTCACACTAGAGTCTACTTCCCATTTAGATAGCTTTATTTATTTAAAATATCTATTAAACTTCTTCAGAATTCAGTGCAACAAGATCATATATTTCCCAGATAATTTCAAAAGAAAGCAATGAAAAATGATCTTGCACATCTCCTCAGCATGCTGAATATTAATTTCACTCAAATGATTAATTTTCATTTGTAAAACAATAAAGTACATCAACCAACTGCATATACAATAAGAAAGGAAATGAAATGCTTTCTATTTTTAAAGCCGGTAAGAAAATATAAATATATTATACTCGTGTTTTTATATAATTTGATAAATAGATACCACTTTTATGATACTGAATGAACGGAAATAAATATCATAGGCTACTTGTAGGAAATACTAAAAGTAAATAAAAAATATTAAGTGATACCTACATGCTGGTTTTTGTTTTGTTTTGTTTTTTGGTATGTGCTTTGATAAAATGAACATTTAACAAATTCATAGCCTAAATATAACATATATATTTAATAACAAACATTTTGATATTATAAAAAACAAAAACAATTATTTCATGTTAAGATTGTTTTAAGACAAAAAGCTAATCTGTTTTGCTACTCTTAATTTATACTGAAGAGTTTATAATTTGTCAAAGTTTCCACCATTATTCAAAAAACATAAATATACAATTTTTAGTATGTATTTAGAATTGTCGTGTTCATAGCCAGAAATAAAAGACCATTATCAGTAGGATCTCACATTCACCCTGCATATAAATATCCTTCTAATCTGAGGAAACAAGGAATTCTTTAAGAAAGGCCTTATTTTCTTTGTAATTTGAATTTAGTGTGTGGAATAGTCCAAACACTTCGAAATACTACAGTTGATGAATGCACAACTGTACATTTTCATATACAAATGGAAGTGAAAGGAAATGCATCATCCCTAATTATGAAGGCAGGCTAATTAAATTCCACTCAGAGGGCACGTGAGTAATAGTATTACCCACACTTGCAGCACCTAACCCAGAGCTCCACTAGAAAAACAGTGTTTGGAAAACTGAAGAGGTGAGCAGAAAGCTCTGTCACTTGACCTTGGCTCTCATTTGCAAAAAGGTAGTATTTCAAAATAGAAGATGGGGTTGGAAAAGTAAATACAGCTGTGTTTTCTCCACCCAGTGAGAATGAATGGGCTGCTCGAAACGCAGGAGGCTGAGTCCCTTGGTGCACACACAGAGCAGAATCCTAGTATTTCATTTATGGCTAACTCAGAAAATTTGTTTTATTGTGGTAAAATATACACAACACAAAATGTAGCAGCTTAATCATTTTTAGTGTATAATTCAGTGGCACTGAATACATGTACAGTGTTGTGTTAATTATCACCACTATCTATCTCTAGAACTTTTTCATCATCCCAAACAGAAACTCTGTACCAGTTGAACAACTCTCCATCTATCACACTATCTTTTTACCTCTGTTCATTACACTTTTTATCAATTTGCCTGTTTTCCGTACCTCATATAAATGGAATCATACAATGTTTGTCCTTTAGTGTCTGGCTTATTTCACTTAGTATAATATTTTCAGGGATCATATGTGTTATATCACATATCAGAATTTCATTCCATTTTAAGGCTGAATAATATTCTGTTATATGTATATACCATATTTTGTTTATCCACTCATTTACTGATAGACATTTCGGTTGTTTCTGCCTTTTGGCTATTGTAGGATAATATTTTTAAACTAGAGTAAAATGAGCTAAGTGAAAAACCTGAAAATAACTCTAAAAGGATTGTTAGGTTCAATGAATATAGGAATATAGAATATTTAAGTATATGGAGGAAAGTTAGCAATAGCCTAAAGTGAGGGAAATAAACTATGCTTATTTGAATTATAAATTTGTTTATACATTTTGGCTTTAAAAATAATTAAAGTAGGCCTTGCTAACTTAATATTTTATGAGTTAAAATCCAAGTATAATTGATGGTATTTCAATCCTGCTTAAAACAGTTCCATAATCTCTAAGAGCGTCTACCCACACTGGAATTGTGTGTGTAATTCTTTCGTGTTCATATAAGGCAGTGGTTCTCAACCTTGGCTGCACATTAGAATCACCTGGGAATCTTTTTAAAATCCTGATTTCTGGGCCTCATCCCCCGGAAATTCTGTTTCTTTGTTATGGGGTGGGGCCACAGCATTAGTAACAAAGAAACAGAATTTCCAGAGATGAGGCCCAGAAATCAGGATTTAAAAAAGATTCCCAGGTGATTCTAATGTGCAGCCAAGGTTGAGAACCACTAATATAATGGTACAAGATGTCATTACCTGCTCTTGTGCAAAGCCTACTCAACAAAATAGAGAGTGAATAATGCTAAGAAATGTTTAAAAATGAAAGGCCACAATCATGTCCAAAAAATCAGAAGGAACATTTAACTTAATAAATTTTAAAAATTTAATTTAAAAATTGAAATGCCTCAAGAGAGTGACAAACTTTATGTAAGGACTTTGAAATTTCTCAAAAATAAAAAAAGACAGTATGATTGAAAAAAAAATGCTCTTAGATCAACAATAGAAAAGTTGACTAATGTATAATCAATTTTTAAGTCATCCTTTTTTAGGAGAAAGGTAATAATCGGAATATATACTATAGCACATCAACTGAAAATTAATCTGTAAGGCTTGCTAGAAAGAGCACCAGATCCAAATCCTAATGTCTCCTGCCTCCATCTCAGCCTTGTGGCCTTAAGTAGTCACTTAACCTTCTGTGTTTCATTATCTCCTCTGAAATATGAGATCACTGGGCCAGATGATTCAGCTCTGAAGTGCCATGATTCCAAGTAGACTGAGACCCCCAAATCGCCTGCACTAGTAAACATTCTTATGGAAATAGCACCGAAATCAATATAAATGATAACTCTAAAAGAAAGTATCAACTGATGGGTATACATCTTGAGAAGAAACTCTGAAGGATAGTCCCGAGGTTATGAAAAGAATTGCGACCATTGAGGAATACCTAACTTCACACTGCTCTTGATTATGATAAGAAACATGCAGGCAGGTGCCAATTTTCTAACAAGTTATGGCCTAAAAGTCACCGTTATAATTAAGATCCCAGAATGTATTTTCTCAGGCCAAAGAGTCCACAGTAGAGATGAAGTCCTATATATCTGCATATATAGTTGCAGGAAAATTATTTTAATTAGTGTTATAATCAAAATAATAATAAATTAAACAATAAAAATTATCTGGAATGTCAGTACTTGAAAAAGCAAATTTAGTTGTAGGAGCTGAACTTGGGTAGAGAATACCAAAGGTCCTGCATACTTTGAAGACTGCTGGCCGAGGTCTGTAGTGGCTCACTAGGATTTTCATTAGAAATCTCTAGGAAATTGGGAGAGTTGTGTTCTTCAAGATTTTTTGTTTAGTATCACAAACAGTAAGGTGGCAAAGTGGAATTTTCCTGAGGTGTTTATGTGTATGAAAGATATACTGGAGGTGGGCATGACTGGCTATCAGAGAAAGTGTGAGCATAACCCATCTCCTAACTGACAGGGTAGGGATGTGCCAGGAAAGAGCCCCAGGTAGTTCCTCTTTTGGCCCCCAGGCAACTTCGCCATGAGTCACCTGTGTTTTCATGATGGCCATACCAGGGAACAGAGAGGCTCACAAAAGGTGGGAGGAAAAGTAGCCTCGTGAAAATCTGTAGGAACCAGCCATCTATCTGCATGGTGGTTCTTGGTAACCTGAATGCTAGTTTTCAAAGGTCTGGTATTTCAACACAGTTTCTAGGTAGTGGATTTTCAGAACCTAGTCCAGTACAGATTTTCCTTTAGTCTTCTGGAAATAACTGCTATGCCTTCCACTGCCAAAGTGACCTCGAAATGAGCACCTGTAATTTCTAAAAGTGTTCTTAATGTGTAGAATCCACACTCAGAGTTCCACAGAGCTTGTTTTCCCTTGCATGCCTTTTTTGCAGGTGAGCTGATATGAGAAATTCTCTGAAGAAACTAAATCATTTATAGGCCACTCATGAGGGTGGAGATAAGGGTTTAGATTATGCGCCCTGCTATACACTAAGTAAATTGTATGAGTTATTACTGATTCTAATTTCATGAACTTCATTTTGCATCAGTCTTACAGCTGTAATAGTGCACCTATTTCTACTACCACACCTGCAGTTCACATTTAATGATCACTTACTTGCCAGCCACTGTTCTAAGCTCTTTACCTACCTATGGTATCTTGTTTAAGTTTTCCTTTCTGATGTAGGCACTATTTTCCTCTCCATTTAACAGATGGGAAATACTGAAACACAGAGAGCTGTGTCTAACTCTGGAACTGGACTCCTAGTCACTATTCTGTGCTGCCTCCCAAATCCAGCACAGGCTAAGGAACTTCCCTTCATACCTTTTAAATGCAATGCAGTTGTTTCCAAAGACCAAAATGTATCTTCTCCTTCAGAAAAGGTTGTAGAATACTTCCCTAATGATCATGCTTTCTCTCTCAAAACAAAACACATAAAAACACATAGAATGTGGAAAATACCAATTGGGGCGGGGGGGAGGAGTAGAAATAACATTGAGTGTTGTATTGCCATTTTTATATTCAGCTGGCTATGCTAATTCTACGTGGATCTCAGAAACCCCGAAATTACAGTCTGTTCAGACTATTTTAATCCCTAACAGCACCGCCGTGATCCTGAATATTTTTAAAATAACCTTTTTTACCTTAACCAAATATATTTTAGTTAAATTTTAGAACTTAAAGTAAGCACATACTGTCCTTTGTTCAATGAAGGCGACTGTTTGAGACAAGCCCTCTGTGGCCAATTGTCCAGGGACAGGGCCTGACTGCATGAAACTGTCCACATCCTCTAGTCCACGGCACTTGGTAAGCAATGGCGAGAAAGTGCTATTTGGCTGGGACCTGGTCTGCAATCTGTTCTCAGGAAACAGAAAAGGTAGCTTTAACAGGCTCAAACACATGATCTGGGCCCATTTAACATGATTATTTTTGAACCAACTATGCTAAGAGATTATATCACAGGCAAGAAAAATGAATGAGAACATTTCCGGGACTCAATATAGTTGCAAACTTCTGGGTGGACCCTTAAATATGAAAAAAAAGGGAAGTACATCATCACTATTTATACCCAAAGTAGCACAAATCAAAGTTGTGCTTTCATGCTCAAAGTGCACAGTTGTTTGAAAAAGGCCCAGGACTGTATTTTACTTCCTATTTATTTAATTGCTTTGAACTAATAACTAAACAAAAATTGATTAAAGTGATGTAGTTAAAAATAGAATTTTCATAAATGCTTGAAAAGATAAAAATATCGGGATCACCAACTAGAAAAAGTAAAGAAAATTACAAGTTTAAAAACAACTTTAAAATTCTGAGTACATAACCACTGAGAGGAAAGCACAAAAATATTTTCACTTGCACAAAATTTTACCCAATTGAAGCTATTCCTTCACTTTTGTTTTTTACAACCCAAAAAGTTAATTTGTTTTTGAAAAGACAATCTATGTAAAGTATATGCTTTTTCATAGCATGAGGTTTGTACTGTTCCTTAGTATGGTTTCCATAAGTTTAGAAAAAAAATCAATTTTTGTAAGCACATAAAACTAAAAACTATCACATCAATAAAATAAAAAATGAACCACGTGATCATTTCAATAAGCTCTGGGAAAAAAATCCAATACCCTTTCATGATAAAAAAATACTCAACAAATTAGGAATTGAAGTGAACTTCCTCAGCCTGATAAAGGACGTCTACAGAAAACCCAACCTAACATCATGCTTAATAGTGGAAGATGAGATGCCCTCCATCTAAAATTAGGAACAAGATAAGGGTGCCCACTCTTGCCACTTCTATTCAGGCTCTAGCCAGAGCAATTAGGCAATCAATCTATCAATATAAATAAAAAGATAAACAGATAAATAGATAGCATCCAGATTGGAAAGGAAGAAGTGAAACTATCTCTATGCACAGATGATATGATTTTGTATACAGAAAATTCTAAGAAATCCACTAAAGTACTATTAGAACTAATAAGTTCAGCAAGGTTGCAGGATACAAGATCAATATACAAAAGCCACTTGTATTTCTATACACTTGCAATAAACAATCCAAAAATTAAAGAAAGAAAAAAACAATTCCATTTATAATAGCATCAAAAATATAATATTTAGTAATAAATGTAACACAAAAAGTATAAAACTTATGCTTTGAAAACTACAAAACATTATTGAAAATAAAGAAAATCTAAGTAAATGGAAAAAACTCCCATGTTCACAAATCAGAAGACAACAATATTAACACTTGGAGTGGGGGAAACGAGTTAAGTCGGCTCGCGTGAATTGCGCGTACTCCGCGGGAGCCGTCTTTAACTCGGTTCATATAGATTTGCGGTGGAGTGCGGGAAACGTGTAAACTCGGGCCGATTGTAACTGCGTATTACCAAATATTTGTTTGTAATCCACCCTTTTGGTGGATGGAACAAAACCAAAAGACAGAGCCATCTTATATTTTGGCGGGAAATTCACCCCACACCGGAGTGTTAAGATGGCAGTATTGTTATCTATAAAATCAATGCCATACATATCAGAACCCCCAACTATGTGATCTTGGAAAAGTTACCTTATGTTTCTATACCTAGGTTACTTAATCCTCATATGCTCCGTTTCCTCATCTGTGATATGGGAATAAGTGGACCTACTTAGTAAGATGCTGTGATAAATGGATGAGAACACTGGTCAAGCTCCTACTGCAGTTTCCGGAACGCAGTGAGTACTCAGTAAATGTTAGCCATTGTTTCCTTGCTGACTACAATGGAATTTGAAAATGTCAATTAAGTCTACCACGTTCAGTATTATCCTAAATTTCTGCATGAGGAACATACTTTATTCTAAGAAATCCAAGTAATATAAAATCTAATCATAACTCAAATAACAGGCAGACTAATATCATTGTAAGAATTCAGCATACACAGTTTTTCAAAGAACAAGAGAAGTTATTTCCTTAAAAATGGAAAAAGTAGTTTAAATAAAGCTGGCAGTAAAATATGGCAGAATTGCCAGAGTATATAGCTTTTTTATTGGCATGTTTATTTCCTCCCAGAAATACGGATAATTGACCTAATAATCCTAAAAGTAGACTTGACTCTCTAGTTGTCTTTTCCATTAAGTTGGATGAGTAAATAATAAAAGAGCCAATTACAATTTTTATAATGATTTCCTGGTTCCAAACCCAAGTGGTATGGATAAAGGCAGCATTCCAGTCAGGATTCCACACATTTCTCCCTCTCCCTTCAGCAATGCTCAGAGAAATAACTTCTTTCGATCAGCACTTCAGTAACAGTGAGCTTTAGTCAACATATTTTGAGACCACCAGAAGTGTCATTTGATTCTATGTTCCTTGGTGGAAGTACTACATTTGTTACTGAGCATAATTTTAACCAAACTGTGAACATTTTAGACACCAAACCAACTGTTGATGTAGGAATAGGAGACTTCCTGCAGTGAAACCACGCATATGTGTAAGTTCAGCTCAATTACCTAATTCACTGGAATGCATTGAAAATGACTAAACTGCGATCTCCTTTTGAGAACATTAATTGTATATAATTTTATTTTGAGATGGCAAACTGAAACAAACATTGACCCTGAGGTGTATTTTGATACATCTAGTAATATAACAGATTTATTAAATTCACTTAAAGTTTCGGTGGGAAAATAAATGGCTCAGAGACTAGTCAAGTTGAAAGAGGCTTTAAATATTTAGTCAATGATATTAATAAATGTTAAAAATTATCATTTAAAGAGTGATTTTCCAGATACTATACCATTGGCTCAAAAAAGTTTCCATTGCTATCTGAAACTTTCTTCATTTCATAACTAGTTTAAAAATTCCTCATTGGCTTGACTCATATTGGCTCAAATAAATAAAATGATTCTCAACTGAAAACATTTAAAGAATTTTGTAACTACGTGTAAAGAAACCAAGTGGCTTTAAGACATTTGGCCAAATGAGTATAAGTAATGACCTTCATTTCTGCATTCTAATTATAAAACTGGCTAAGGGAGTGTAATACAGAGGGGAAAAATGAATGAAGAATCACAAGGTCAACTACATTCATCTATTCAAAAAGTCTTTGCCTAGAGTGTGTCTGGCATGGTGGGGAATAACCAGTCATCGTGCTGCTTTGGTGAGGATTATGGTACAGAGCAGAGATTGGGCAAAACACCATCTCCTGTGGGAAGTGTTACAAGGAAGGAACAGCAGGCAATGAGGGGGAAAAATGGGATGGGTGGTGAGCATGAAGGGGAAAAAGATAAAGAATTTTGACTGCACATATGATCAAGTATATTTTTAAGTGAAAAACCTTTAAAGTAAATGTATATGACAATTATAATATTTAAATGTTAAAATATTTGAAATCTGATTATTGAAAATTGTTTCAATAATCTAACTCCGAAAACACACCAAGTTTTCAGTTATAACAGTATCTGGTATAGTTACCAAAGCATAACCAAAGATTAATTATCAAAATCTCACCATGATTTTGAAAAGCCAGTTAAAGAAAACTACTCTTTGGGTGAGTTTTTTTTCTTTTTCTTTCTTTTTTTTAGACAAATAATAGTGACCAGAGAGATAGGAGGGAAATTGGCATGTTTGATGTCTTTTTTTTTCTGACCAGGCACCCATTCTGAACACTTTATTTTTTTTAATTGAATTGAATTTATTGGGGTGACATTGGTTTGCAAACCATACAGGTTTCAAGTGTACAACTCAATAAAACATCCTCTGCTTACTGCATCATATGCCCATCACCCAAAGCAAAGTCTTTTTCCATTCAGATTTCCCCTTTGCCCACCTCCACCTAACCCCACCTCCCTTTCCCTCTGGTTATCACCATATTGTCTGTGTCTATGCGTTACGCATATGTGTGGGTTAGGTTTTTTGGGGTTTTTTTTGCTAATCCCTTCACCTTCATTCATCTAGTCCCCCCAACCCTTTTCCCTCTGACAGTGTCAGTCTGGTCCATGTGTCCATGTCTCTGTTTCTATTTTATTCCTCAGTTTATTTTGTTCAGTAGACTCCACATACAAGTGAAATCATATGGTATTTGTCTTTCTCTGACTGGCTTATTTCACTTACCATAATAATCTCCAGGTCCATCCATGCTGTGGCAAAGGTTAAGATTTCCTTCTTTTGTATGGTCATGTAGTAATCCATTGTGTAAATGTATCCCAGCTTTTTTATCCACTTATCTACTGATGAAGCACTTGAGCTATTGTAAATAGCACTGTTATGAACATAGGAATGCATATATTCTTTTGAACTAGGGTTTCTGGATTCTTAGGATATATTCCCAGAGATGGGATTGCTGGGTCTAAAGGCAATCCCATGGAAAAAAAAAAAAAAGATGTCCTAACAACCAGCTTTGACCACAAACTCTTCAATGATGGAAGATTTCTGGGACAGAAAAGAGGCTAAAAATATTTTTCTTTCTTTTGCCAAGATAAAATTGATACTATGAGACATTATGGAATATTATGCCATACATATATGCCTAACATATGTCATTCAAATCTGCACACCCACCTACAGATAAGTAGCAGTATTATCCCTAATTTACAGACAAGGAAAGTGAGACACAGAGGCATCAAGTAACTGGTCCAAGGTCACATCTAGTACACCAGAGACTAGCATCACTCAAATCTTACTACTAAGATGCTATGGGATTTAAAGCAAGTCACTTAATATCTCTCATTTCTATTTGATTTTCTTATCTCTAAAATGAAGGGATCAGATTAGAGGATCAGTCCTATTAAATAGAAATAAAAGAGCTACAAATGTAATTAAAATTTTTTCACTAGCCCCAGTAGAAACGAAAACAGCTGGAATTAATTTTAACAATATATTTGAAATGTGATTTTAACAAATAATATAAATATTAATGAAACATTTAGGTCCCTATTGCATATTTTACACTTATTGCTCATTTTAATTCAGGCTACCCATATTTTAAGTGCTCAATAGCCTGGCTATCATGTTGGACATGGAACCTTTAGAAGTCTATCTCCAATAATTATGTAAACTGTTTCAGGAATATTCGTTATTAAAGGTAAGGCACACCAGCAGAGACTAGACATAATGAAAGGCGCTGTCCACACAGTGTGGTTTGAGTGTAGCACTGTGAAGGTCCCCAGCTACAGAAGCCTGAAAATCCATCTTTGATAGCATTCCTTTGTAGAAAGCAGAAATCAACCATGTTTTTCAATAATTGAAAATATAAATCACCCTGGCTGGGCAGCTCAGTTGATTAGAGTGTAGTCCCAATATGCCAAAGTTGCGGGTTTGATTCCCAGTCAGGGCACATGCAAGCAGCAATCAATGAACGCATAAATAAGTGGAACAACAAAAATCAATGTCTCTCTCTCTCCCCCATCCCTTCAAAACAAACAAAAAGATTTTAAATATCTATATATTGTAGAAAGATAAAAATTTGACCAATTAACCTCTTAGTGCAAACTGCAAATCTTTTTAGAAGCATATTTATATGGGCTATAAATAGTAAATTAAAGGGTCCTTACACTTGATGTGAGTTTGAGTTCATCCTATTGGTTGGGCCACTTGCATTTTACATGACCTTGGGGAGCAGGGAGCAGAAACCTGTGGAGGGTAGATTCCGAAAAAAAGATTTACCTACTTACTATTCAGCCTTGCAATCTTATAGCCTGAACTAAAATGGAAAAGAGATTTTTAAAAATCCAGATAATCACATGCTGGGTGAAGTCACACCAACAAAAAGGCTGTCATTGTGACCTGAACGTCAGTTAATGACAGCTCAGTGACAGGGTGATGCCGGGGAGGAATTAACACCAGCAGTCACTCCTGGATACTTCACCTGGGCTCCTCTTAGAAGAGGTGTTAACAAAACACATTAGAAGTTACTGACAGAAGCATAGTTAGGCAAGCCACTTTAAAACAATCAGGCCCTAAGTGATACAAGAAATTCAAATCTCCAGCTGCACCTTGAGAGGAGAAAGAGTAAGACTGGCATGGAAGGGTTTTGGGGGAAATTATTGAATTGGCATTATTGAGCTTGTGGCCTATTCTATGTTCAAGTAAAGTCACTTGAGGAAACTGTGGAAGTGGGATTGTAATGTAGGTCAGTCTGGCTCCAAAGCTAGGACTTTCTTCCTAGGTGGAGAGAATTTTATCTCAGAATCTCCAGGTGGTAAGGAATCGCCCATTGCAGAAAATACAGCGACCCTCTTCTTAGGTCTTTTCTCATTAAGGCTCTACAGGTCTCCAGCCTACGAGTTTCATATTCATGAATAGGTCTGAACTCAATTCAAATTTACAGCACAAAACATATTAATATTATATCCCACAACTATAGGCAGTTTACTTGATGTCCTTTCATTTGTTTCCTGTGTGTGTGAAAACAAGAACAGTATTCCTCATTGCCAATCCATGCAGAGACTGGTTAAAAGAAACAGATGTATGGAAAGCTCTAGACACAATCAGAAGTTCTGAACATCTTCATTTTAAAATAAAGGTTTACCATTCCTCTCAGAAGAATCTGTCTTTAGCAATCATTTTAGTTCTAGAAGCACCAAATGAGCAATTGATTGGGCCAAGAAAAAGGTTCACCTAGCCGAAACCGGTTTGGCTCAGTGGATAGAGCGTCAACCTGCGGACTGAAAGGTCCCAGGTTCAATTCCGGTCAAGGGCATGTACCTGGGTTGCGGGCACATCCCCAGTGGGAGATGTGCAGGAGGCAGCTGATCGATGTTTCTCTCTCATCGATGTTTCTAACTCTCTATCTCTCTCCCTTCCTCTCTGTAAAAAATCAATAAAATATATTTTAAAAAAAAAAGGTTCACCTGGGCAGTGAATCTCAAGCAGAGACAAGCATGGACCCTGATAGGGACCTGCATGCCAAAAGCAATTGACCTTTTACAGATTTTGCAATCCAGTGTTCAACTTTATTTATTTTTTTTAGAGAGAGAGTGGAAGAGAGAGGGAAAGACAGAAGCATTGATGTGAGAGAAACACATCATTGGTTGCCTCCTGCATATGCCCTGGCCAGGGCCAGGGCCGGGGAGAAGCCTGCAACGGAGGTACGTGCCCTTGACCGGAATCGAACCTGGGACCCTTCAGTCCACAGGCCGACATTCTATCCCCTGAGCCAAACCGGCTAGGGCCCAGTGCTTGACTTTAAAAGCAGGGGGCTCACAATGGCTGTGTTTTTCCTCCTAAAAGTGACAAGGCTTTATTTAGTTTCTGCAAAATAGATTCACTATATCGATGCTTAAATTTCTGCAGGACATCAGAAACAGAATCATATCTAAGAAATGGCAAGAGTCTCCACTTGCCAGTGATGGCCCTTGGCATCCACTTTCATTGTCACAGGACAGACAGAGCTCTGGAAGGCATGGCCCGTGTCTGTCCTGTTCATCATTACATTTTGCCACCAGGCCTGGTATAAGACAGGTGCTTAGGAAATATTTGTTCAATGGGGAAAAAGTATTTTCTCAGGAAAGGCTACCAGACACAACAATGGACCTCCAGAGACCAAGATTTCTGAAGAAGATGTATTGAGTAAGAGATGTACTCTACTTTTCCCTAGGGTAAGAACAGCTTTCTTCAGGTAGTGAACTTTCTTTTCTGTGAAACATTTGCCTTGTTATATTTCATTCATCACCACCAGGAAAATGCCCACAGGTTATCAGAAAATATAATACTACATTTTTAGACATTAATAAATCATTCTAAGTTATTGATGGGCCACAATTAAAAGTTATACATGTCCTAAGTTCTTATGCTCATATTGGTAATGCTAGATCAGTTTTACACCTGTCTAGGGATGATTATGTTTATGAAAATAAGTTAAGATCTTTCACTTTTAGATTAGAAATGAAGCAATCACAATAACAAAAACCATTACATGCAGCAATTTCTAATTTACAAAGTATTTCCACATCCAGAACCTCACTTGCTTTTAATAACGCCCCTGTGAATGAGAGAGGGACGAAGGGAGAGGGAGAGACCCTCATTATACAGAGGCAGACCTGGAGCCCATACAGCTCATGCATCATGCCCCTCGTAAGTGAATAGTTGGGCATCTCAATGTGAAATGAGGACAGAAACACAGTTAAAGGCATTTAGAAGATGCTGGTTTATAAAACATAAACTTTAATTTACTGCCTTTGCTTACCTAACGTACCCAACCGAGACACTACACAGAAATTATGTTAGTTTCTAACAAGCATCATTCTCAAACCCTATCATCATCATTTTTGTTTCCTATAGAGCCATGGAGAAAAAATGTATGCCTTCCTGTATTGAATGATAGGTTTTTAAATTAGCTTTTATTCATTTAAAATACAAGCTGGCAAGAACTATCATGGAGAACAGGGAGGATTGGGAACAAAACAGAAGGGGTTATGTCTCTTTATAGGAGACTAAAATCCGCTTGGATTTGTAGAGAGACGTATCTCATTCTTCTTCAAATCAGAATAAAACTAATATAGAATGTTCCAGATTGGAACACTTCCCAATTCTTTCTTTGACATTATCTTTTCTAAGATGTTTGCCTGCCTGCCTTCCCAGAGATCCAGTGAATCTATATGAAAATATGGCTTTGTATGCAATAACACAAAAGTAAGATTTTTTATGTTATGCTGATAGTTTACACCTAGTGGGATTCATTGAATTCTTTAGGGACACCACAACTTGAGGATTCACTTAAGTACCTACAAGACATATTAGCTTTAAATAGTACTATTTACCCCGATTAATAACACTTTCTTTGGAGGGTGAGAGTAAAAGGTGCACACAAAACTATCTAGTAATCATCTTCAACTTCCCACCAACAAATCTACCAATCTCCTTGCAACTGAACCATATACTTTGTCCCACTCCCATTAAATTCGATGAACTCTCTCTCAAAGGCCAAGCCATTCATTTGTACATTGTATCACTTCTCAAGTACTTTGTTCTTGGAATTACCCCTTCTATCTCCTCTACTAGATAACTCCTATTAGCATCCAACAGGGTATAACATCTGTTATTTTTAAAACCTTTTAATCCATATCTGCCTCCTCCTATTACTGTATTGCTTTGTTCTTTGTATAGTAAAATTCCTCAAAAAAGTGTCCATCCTGATGTCTTCTTACCCCATCCCCACTGTGTATTTTATTTCATTGCTTAAAAAATGAGATATTAATATACATATATATGTATATACATGTATAATATACATATATATGTGTGTAATATATGTATACATATATGTATGTATAACATCTTATGTAAAAGATAACAGAAAACCAGTTTTAATATAGCAAAAAGAATAAAATACAACAAGCACCTGTATTTCGTCACTCAGTTTAAGGTTAGCACATTTCTGGTAACTGTGACGTTTACTCTGTAACCTTCCAATCCTTTCCCTTACTCCCTAGCTTTATTGAATTATAATTAACATATAATTGTGTACATTTAAGGTGTACAACATGATGATTTGGTATGCACATGTACTGTGAAACAATCATAATAAGGTTACTTACATCTCAGTCACCTCACATAGTTAGCTTTGTGTGTGTTGAGAAAATTTAAGGTCTTCTCTCCTGGCAACCTTCAAGCATGTGATACAGTAGTGCTAGCTTTAATCGCCATACTGTACGTTAGATCCCCAGCACTTGTTCACCTTGTAACTGGAAGTTTGTACCCTTGGCTGGCATCTCCCCATTTTCCCCACCCCCTAACAACCCTCAGTCTATTCTTGTGTCCATGAGTTCAGTTTTTATCTTTTTTTTTTTTTTTTTTTAGATTTCACATATGAGTGAGGTTATACCTTCTCTTTGAATTAACTTCACTTACTCAGGGTTCATCCCTGTTGTTGAAAATGGCAGGATTTCCTCCTTTTTTATGGCTGAGCAATATTCATACATATATATATGTATAATTTCATATGTAAAAGATAACAGAAAACCAGTTTTAATATGCAAGAACTTAAAAATATATCCAAGCCATTTTAAAAATATTTATGCAAATATGTTTAACATGAAAATTAAGAAATTTAGGAAGATAAAATTATTGTGTGAAGATTGATGGTAAGCCTTAAAGACAGTTAAATATAGAGGTAAATGAATGTAATTGTGGATATGAAACCAGATTAAGAATAGTTACTTAATATAATTAATTAAATCTAATCCTTAAGATTATATTAATAATGACAGTAAGTAAGAAGGAGTGTGGAGGATTACATATTACAAAGAGAAAAATAAAAGATATAAGTCTTGGATTTGACAGTTAAGCAAAATATAGTTTAAGAATGTTAAAAATACCTATAAGACTCCATAGGCAGCAAAATTGCAGAAATATGTCATAGGAATATCTTTACCAACACAGCTCCTAGGGCAATGGAGACTAAGGAGAAAATAAACAAATGGGACTACATCAAAATAAAAAGCTTCTGCACAGCAAAAGAAACCATAAACAAAACAACAAGAAAGCCCACTGCATGGGAGAACATATTTGCCAATGTTATCTCTTATAAGGGTTTAATCTCCAACATTTACAGGGAACTCATACAACTTAACAAAAGGAAGATAAACAATTCAATCAAAAAATGGGCAAAGGACCTAAATAGACACTTTTCAAAAGAGGACATACAGAAATGCTCAAAGTCACTAATCATCCGAGAGATGAAAATCAAAACAACAATGAGATACCATCTCATACATGTCAGAATGGCTATCAACAAATCAACAAACGAAAAGAGCTGGCGAGGAGGTGGAGAAAAAGGAACACTTGTGCACTGCTGGTGGGAATGCAGACTGGTGCAGCCACTGTGGAGAACAGTATGGAGTTTCCTCAAAAAGTTAAAAATGGAACTCCCATTTGACCCAGTAATCCCACTTCTAGGACTATATCCCAAGAAACCAGAAACACCAATCAGAAAGGATATTTGAATCCCTATGTTCATAGCAGCACAATTTAAAATAGCTAAGATTTGGAAACAACCTAAGTGCCCATCAGCAGATGAGTGGATTAAAAAACTGTGGTACATCTACACAATGGAATACTATGCTGCTGTAAAAAAGAAGGAACTTTTTACCATTTGCAACAGCATGGATGGAACTGGAGAGCATTATGCTAAGCGAAATAAGCCAGTCAGAGAAAGATAAATATCACATGATCTCACTCATTTGTGGGATATAATGATCAACATAAACTGATGAACAAAAACAGATCCAGAGACAAAGGGCAGGGGAAGTCCGGGGGGAAGAGGGGGTTAGAGATCAACCAAAGGACTTGTACGCATACATATTAGCATAACCAATGGACACAGACACTGGGGCGGTGGGGGGGAGGTCAATCGAGAAAAAAGGAGACATATGTAAAACTTTAGACAATAAAAAATGTTAAAAATAACCACTTATGGAATTAAAACATCATCTTCCATATCACTGGATAAAAATAAAAAAACACACAAGATATTATCCATAGGAATGAAAGAATACAAATTACTAAAAGGTAGAAAATCCTCTAAAAACATAAGATAATGATATAAGATCACACAGGTCAGAGATTTCAATAAATGTGTTTTAATCCTTGTTGAAGGACAAATAATCTCCTTCATTAGCTAAAAGATAAGAATCTTATCTTATCATGTTACCTGTTATGCTAGTGCACAATTCTAATTTATTTTCTTCATGGTACTTATCACTAGTAGAATTACTGCATTTGTTTATTGTCTTATTCATACCTGTAATATCGGAGCTCAATAAATATGTGTCATATCAATCAGTGAAATATGAATAAATAAATGAATACTACAAATCTCAAAGACAGATTAAATACAAAAGTAAGCAAGAAGAAAGCAGAGATTACAATAAAAATATTATTTGAAAATAACAGCAAAATACTTTTAAAATATAGAGAAGATATTTTTGTTGTTGATAAGACAAAATCCATAATGAAATTTAAAAGTCACAAAACCTATTACATCAAATACCAAGATCAACATATACAAAACAAAAACATAGAAATACAGGCAGCCGTAACCGGTTTGGCTCAGTGAGCGTCGGCCTGCGGACTGAAAGGTCCCAGGTTCGATTCCGGTCAAGGGCATGTACCTTGGTTGCGGGCACATACTCAATAGGGAGTGTGCAGGAGGCAGCTGATCGATGTTTCTTTCTCATCAATGTTTCTAACTATCTCTCTCCCTTCCTCTCTGTAAAAAAATCAATAAAATATATTTTTAAAAAAGAAATACAGGCAGAAATTACAGAATTACAATGAAGATGAGTGACTAATATACTTCTAATAATTTACTCTCTTGAATGTATATGTATGTATTTTATATGCATAAACATAACTTTGTACCCAACGAAGTATTTTCTATGTAGGCATATATTGTTTAGTCAGAAAATAATCATTACTAAAAAGTACTTACTAGATTCCATTGGGAAAAAACCTTGACAAGCTTTTTTGCTTAAAAGCTACTAGAAAACTAATTCGAGGAACTGAAATAAAAAATTGGAATAGATATAAATTTAGATGTAAAAAAATGTTAAGTTTAAGTATCTGGAAGACATTACTAAGTCTGGTCTAACATTTTTTGTGAATGTCAGAGTTATCTAATACCTTCTAAGTAATACAACCTCAAACAGGCAAATTACAGGAAGATCTCCTAAGCCTGAATGAGTGGCCAGAAAAACGGACGAATGCTTTCAGAAGGCACCAGCACAGTTCTACAGCCACATGTTAAATAATGGTAACTTTCCTGCACAAAACTGCTCAATGTGATTTCAGAATGCCATGTGCATTGCCTATATGCTATGCCTTGAGAAACAAAAGAGAAAGAATGAAGGTAATGTTTACTGAGCAAATAGGTATTGTTCGGGTATGTAATTGCATTTAATAATCAGTGCCTGAAAGTATGGCTGTGTTCATTCATTTAACAGATACTTCCTGAGCACTTCCACTATTGCCAGGCATTGCTGTAAGCACTTGGAAGGACATACAACAAAACTGGGTGAAATATATTGTATAGCAGTAGATGGTGATAGGCACTATGAAGAAATAAGCAGAAAGTAGAGATGGAGACACAGTCTTAAATAAAGTTAGTCAGGAGAGGCTTTCCTGAGAAGATGGTCACCTGTAGGAGATGAGGGGAGGGTGTTCCCGGCCAGGACAACCAATACAAAGGCTCTGAGGCAGGAAGCAGTGAGGGTGGAACAGTGAACAGAAATGGGAGTATGACAGACAAGGCTACGGGGAGACCAGACTGAGTAGGGCCTTGAGGTTTGACTTGAACTTGAAAGTGATCTGCCTTGTGTTTGAAAAAAAATTTGTGTCCTTTGCATAGTTGAGAATAGACTACTGTGAATGAAAAGGGGGCTCTATGGAAGCTGTCCTCACATGGTGGGTAGCCATGCCCCAGACATATACTTTTTTTAGTAAAAGGTTTATCTTTGCCTTAAGCAAGCCCTGTCTATTGTTTCTATGCACCTAGTTTACCTTAGGAATGCTTCTTTTCAGACCCCTCAAGCAAAACCACCCTCTGGAGAGCACATACTGTTGTTAACTATCCTGTAATACAAACCCTGCCTTTGTTTCTTCTGCCTTCCTTACAACTCCCTCCTCAATTCCAAATGCATTAAGGACGCTGCAGACTGCTATTCTAGGAAGCATTTTTCTCAGTCTGTTGAGATCTTGCTTCCAGGTGTACCCTTTGTTTGGCTCTAATACATTTTTATAAAATTTCTCTACAGGTTTGGACACTGTTACATTGACACTGCTGAGCAGCAACAATGGAGGAGAGAGTTAGGAAGCTACTACAGGAATCCAGGGACGAGAAACGGTTGCTTAGACCTGGATGACAGTGAAAGAGGCAAGAAGTGATGGATTCTGGATGGATCTGAAGGTATAGAATTTGCTGATCAATTGGATGTAGGTATGAGAGACAAGAGGAGCCAGCATAACTCCAAAGATTCAGCATGAACAACTGGATATATTTTCAATATTTGCATTTTACAGGAAAGATAACTAGGTATTATTCCAAAGCGTATGGTCTTCCCACAATGTTTCATTACTTGAGGAAAAACGCAACTGAAATTATGTGCATAAAGCATTACCACAC
This sequence comes from Myotis lucifugus, assembly GCF_000147115.1. Classification (NCBI taxonomy): domain Eukaryota; kingdom Metazoa; phylum Chordata; class Mammalia; order Chiroptera; family Vespertilionidae; genus Myotis; species Myotis lucifugus. Next base: position 6,047,733 of record NW_005871063.1, on the reverse strand, counting down.
AGATTACAGACTTTTCATTTTACAAATGAAGGTTTAATAATTGGTAATATCACCCTGACTCATGGGATTTATTGTTCAACAATAAATTATTGACACATATGGTACAGGCTGGAAAGAGGATAGGAAATTTACAGATGACAGAATCATATCAGGTTATCTAGGGACACTTGGGTAGAGCTCCACATTCTTGAGGCGGATGGCATGATAAATTATCCATAGAATCTCCTTGGAAACCAATGTTTGACAGAAGGAGATGGAGAACAGACTTTCCTATGATGAGATAGGCAAACACCGTTTTGCTCTGGCTTCTTCATTTCAACTATTTCAAATAGAAACTTGAAAAAGTAATTACAAAGATACTTTTAAGAGCTGTGTTTTGAACAGTCAGCATATATGTATACCTTTCCAATTAGTTTTCCAAAATGTAAAGATTAACAGGCTCCAAGAAAGGTATTTAATTCCTTCAAGCTTTCTCTTTATATTGTTTCATATGTCCCTGCAATGTTAAGTTGATGTTGTTGAGAGAAGATGTAATTCTTTTCCACTCTTCTTATTGGAAACATTACATTGGACTTACAGAGTCAATCTTCTATCTGGTGTTCTTTGTCTAGACCAGCGGTTCTCAACCTGTGGGTCGCGACCCCTTTGGCGGTCAAACGACCCTCTCACAGGGGTCAACTAAGACCATCCTGCATATCAGATATTTACATTACGATTCATAACAGTAGCAACATTACAGTTACGAAGTAGCAACAAAAATAATTTTAAGGTTGGGTCACAACATGAGGAACTGTATTTAAAGGGCCAGAAGGTTGAGAACCACTGGTCTAGGCACATGAACGTGCCATGAGATGGTAATTCCCAACAGTTAGTTCTCTTACACCTGCCCCCTCCCTGGACATCCCTATTTCAGTAAAAAGTACATCTCTCTATCTTCCCAGTCACCTTGACCCAGCTCCTTCCTGTCCTTCACCTCTATATCAGGACAGTGCCAATATCAAAAATACTAACTCCGCAGGATGCCTCATGTGTATAAGAACTCTCACTCTCAATGCTAACAGGCCAGGAACGACTCTGGTCAGTCCCCACTGCACTTGATTGGCATGCTGGGGCCGGCTTCATTTTAAAGCCTGGCTCCGGTCATATCATGCTTTCAAAACCCTGTACTGGCTTCATGTTGCACTCTTCCACCTGCGTGTCAGGGCCCTCCACAGTGTGGCTCCAAGCTGCCTTTCCAGTCTTATCTCCTGGCACTTCCTTTTCAAGGTCACTCCAACTCTAGCAAAACCACTCTTCCCAGAACCTGCCTCTGTTTCAGAAGCTCAGGCCTTGACTCACACAGAAACGTTCCCTCTTGTCTATCAAAAGTTGCCCTATCCTTCTGGTCCTGTCTCTAGTGGGGCTCATAAGAAGCTCCAGCTGTTGCCCCTGATCCTGTTATCCTCACCCAGTGTGCACAGCACTTAATGCAGCCTGCAGACCTGAGCCCCTTTCTTATCTTCAACACGTATTCCAAGCTCCTAGAAGGTGACAAGTGTGCTTTGCACATCTCGCAGTCGCCCATGGTGGAGGGATGGTGCCTCACACAAAGTCAAGTTCAGGGATTATCCGTGCCCCGGAGTGTTAAAGAGTGGAGATGTCTTAAACCAGGCTGTTTTTAAACTTGACCATTAAAAGCCATGAACATTTCCCTTTCACTTCATAACAGGATATCAGTGGAGACAAACGATATAACCGTATCTTCCCGGCCTCTTCAGTGTTCTTCCTACTCTTCTGTATAAATAGAGTTTGCATTATGGTGATTAAAAGTCCCCTGTAAAACGGTGTCACGGGGCCATATCTGGGAAGGGAGGATCAGTGCTAATCTGTTCCTTACTCACTATTGACTAAGGGGAACATGAGATGATATGTTTGGATCAGAGACAGAAAGGAAATGGAGTTTTCAAGGGAGAAGAAAAAAATTACAAAAGAAAAACCTGTTTCACAAAATGCAGTCTGTGGAAAATCTTTCAGCTGAATGTCAAGATTAAGAAAAATCAATAAAACCTTTGAAACCAGAACTATGTGAAAGGCTTTTTTAGGCTTGATGGCAAAAATACAAAGCTATGGCTTCAAAAAAGTAAAATCTTCCAGTAACTGCAAAAGCAGTTCTTCAATATTCAGGAGACTCCATGGCCCCCAAACATGTTCAGCACAAATTGCTTATTACAGAGATAGGGCCAGTCCAGATTCAAAGGGCCAGCGTTTTCAAAGGGACTTTCACCAAGGCTGTAATTAGTTGTTCTGGCAAAACTGCACACACGTCTAATTGCACATACAATTGGCTAATTGTATCTTCAAAATAAAGGGTAAAGGGTTAATTGTATCCACATCTGGCCACAAAGAAAGAGACTGTCCTTTGAAAATATGACACTCCACTTAGATGAAAATTTGCATTAAACAACCATCCCTATTACTACTACTAATTATAATAATACCACATGCTTACAAATTAATAAATACCTTTCATCATGATCCTAAAAACACTTCACAAACATTAATTAATCTCACAATACTCCTACGCGGTATGAAAAGCGATTATCCCAACGGTGTCAATGAGGAAATACAGGCAAGTTAGGTAACTGTGGAAAGCCACTGAGGGAACTGAAGCTCCCAGCCCCCAGCTCTGTACACTGGCCCCGGTCACCAGGGAGGTTCAGTGGGGAGTCTGGTTCACGGAATCAGCGAAAATGAGCCTAAAACCAATGCAAAACTCAGTCATCAAAATTTCCAGAGTCAAAACTGGCCTGGGATTCAGAGACTACCTTGACTTCTTTCATTCAAAGAAACATACAGTGCATCAAGGATGGCACTAACAAGTAGAACTTTTTTGCTCCTTGGTTTAATTTTATGATCAAATATTTCAGATCATTTTAAAAAAGTACAGGTCACTACAGCCATCGCAAAACCAACCACTCTTCCCAGAACCTGCCTCCATTTCAACAGCTCAGGCCTTGACTTACACAAAATGCATCCCCAATGATTGGTTCTTTCAAAAATATGTAAGAAGAAGAAGTCTCTGTAAGAGATGGGTGCTTGGGATGTTCTGGCTACAGCAGCTCTGAGAAGAGGACATAGGGCACGAGGTAAGGGACTGAAACGTAGTAAAAGTAATGTTACCTCAATTCAAATCGCCAGTCAGGAGCATCCAATTTATACCAGCCCAGAATAGCTACCTTAACACAAATAAATTCCTTATAAATACACACGTACTATGTCATTAGTACTCGTGTAACCTTAATACCTTCTTTAAGAATGAAATATGAGGGTTCATTTCTAACAACAAAAAAATACACGTTTCAAAGACTTATTTATTTTTAATAATTAAAGCAAATGTTCTCGTATCCACACCAGAAATGTTTGGATGATTTTCTTATTCATCAGAACTGATGATAAATTCTCTATGCAGATATTTATAAAGATGTGGAGAGATGAAAATGCTCCCTCGATTCAATTCCCTTTTCCATGAAGACACATGCTGGAACACCAAGGTGAGCAAGACAGTGCCTGCTTTCACAGACGCAGGTCTATGCATTTCCTCATCATCACCCAAACCCTACCAAAGCTCTTCCTACCAGGGTTTTGAAGCAATATCCAATAGAAGAATAGAGAAAGTCAGGGACAAGGAAAACAGAAACCAAATATGCTGGAACTAAGAATCAGTATGACTGTTTCTACACTTCAAAGTTGGCTCAAAGTTACTGATCACCCAGAGCAATAAAAGACAGACACACATCTTACAAAAGAAAGAAAGTGGGGAAAGAGAGAGAACGAGATACTGGAATATAGAACTAAGTTTTTAAGAATGCCTACTAGAGGTAAAAATCAATATAGTGTTGGAGGGCCTAAAAAGGAGAACTGACTTCCGCCCCAGTGGGGGGAGGTGGGGGAAAAGTCACTTCCGGGCTGGGCTTGAAGGTCAGGGCTGAGCCCCATCGTGGCTGCTGCAGAAAGGGCATTCCACACTCAATACAGGAGGCAGGTTTGGGAAGTGAAGGTAGATTCGAGCCCGGAGTACAAGCTGGAATGCAGTCCTAGACGGGCCTGGCAAGAACTCCAGCCCCACTGGCAAATGCCATGCTAAAGTACAGGTAACACTAGATGTTTGAGGGGGGAGGGGAAAGTGGGAATACAACTTTTTCTTCCTTTTTTTTTCTTCTAAGTATAAACCCTTGACACCATGTAAAGAATGGACCAGGAAGGCAAAAGTCAGGAGGAAGAAAGATCTCCGGAAGCTCTGTCATAAATCAGATGAGGGATGATAAGGGCTCATCGCTGGCCCTGCCATAGCAGAGGTAAAGGAAAGGACAAACAAGAGATTCTGACAGGACTCGGTGAATAATTAAATGTCAGGAAAAGATGAGTCAAGCATGACTGGAGCTCCTAAATCTACCTGACCGTGGATACCCAGAGGGTGGATACGGCATGTTTTTCTACCGTTTTATTAGGGCCAATGTCAATAAAATTAACATATACCTGTGTGTCGTACTATTTTCCACCAGTGAAAAGTATGCAATATTGTTCTTAAAAATCTTTAAAATAAAAATGGAATGTGCTGTCAACCATGGTATGAGACTGGTTATGTTTCTAGCTCAGGTTTCAGCATTTTCCTTTTCTTCTTATTTACATTTATAAAAAAGAAAGGGAGCTTTAATTCTGTTTCCAGAGATGGATATGATTTGCACTCTCTAAGTGTCTTCGCATCCTCCTCCCACATGGCCGGGGATAATGCAAAACTATGATCAAAAGTAAATGCTTAAAAACTACTTGCTGAATGAACACATTTAAAAATTAAAGTCAAATAGACATCACCTGTTCCCCAAAGCTGTGGACAGTGATTGCTGTTAGTATCTGACTGTTAAACACAGGTGTGTAGGGAATTTCTGCTGTTCATTAAATGACAATTTTAAAATGTCATCAGGAAAACTGTATATCCCAAATAATTTACTCTTATCACCCAATGTGTTGCTATGAAAAACTGCTTGCTGCTCCACCAAAGCCAAGTCCTCATTAGTGCTGGTGCTAACTATTGCTATAGATAGAACAGGAAAATGTTTGGGAGACACTGCCATGCTCTTAGGTCTCCGTAGAAAGTGGCATGACTGTATGGTCAATATAATACAATTAGAATGTTACCCTTTACAATAGTGGTCCACCTCTGTGTTTTGAAGGAAAACCACTGATTTTTATCTATCCTAATTAAAAAATATTGTCAGTGACCTCCTAACACATGCAAAATAGAGGTCAAGCTTTTAGATTTGATATTCAGCTCCCAGATGATCCGGACCAATTAACTTCTAGTCACAATTCCCTCTAGGCTGGCCGTGATGCCTGCAGAGTGAGGGTCGGTACCACTGATTGTGCAAGGGCGGAGCAGGAGGAGGAGGAGCCCTGGGAGGCGAGGGTTCAGGGAGGCTTCATGGGCTGAAGGCAGGGTGGAGGGCAAGACAGGTCAGGGGCTATATCCTTTCCTTCCTAGATCAAAGCCTTAGTGGCAAGCCCTCAGCCTTGCACGTGTGAGCATGTGTGTGTACATACAGAGGTCAGCGGGAGGGGTCCCTGGGGGTAGACCTAACTGCTGTGAGCTCAGAACCAGGGGCTCTGGGAAGCCCTAGGCAGAGCTGTGGCCCCGATTCTGACTCAGTGACTTGGCAGTTAAGTGTCTGATTGAGTCCAGTACATCTGAAGTCAGGTTTGAGCCACATGTTAGCTAAGTGACCTGGAGAAGTCATTTCATGTTTCTGAGTGGGAAAAGCTGAATGATATATGTGCATACACTGCACTCAGCACAGTACCTAAGCATAGGAGAAGAGAAATAAATAATTTTTGTTATTACTTCATGTCAGATCCAGAACACCAGAGATCTGGGAACCAGGCTTCTAACCTCATTTATCCTTAACCAACCAACCAGCAACTATCAAAAACCCCTTTGGTTCCTAAAACACTGGGCTGGAAACTCAAAGGAAGAATTCAAGTGAAAATATTATGAACTTGATAACAGGTTTTTGTAGGTTCCCCCCCAAAAAAGATGGCAGTGGTAAATGGCAAAGGAACTCTTGTTCTACCACTTAACAAATGTTTTCATTGATTTGAGAGAGAGAAGGGAGAGGGAGAGAGAGAAACATCCATGTGAGAGCAAAGCATCGACCTGAGTTTTCATGTGTCTTTTTGTCCTGAACTACTAGACTGATGAAACACTTGAGGGTAAAAAGAATTCATTCATCTCCTTGGCACTGAGTACATCATTATGGAAACAGTGGGAATGCTATAAATATTTTCTGAATAGTCTTATAAGACCTTATATCTCATTAAAATAATTGCATCTTAAAGGAAATCCTATTGTAATGTTAACAAATGTAAATAAACTTTTAGTTCTAAATATTTTTTATTTGAATTATAAGTGCAAAAAGAGAACAGATTATTTGCCCTAACTTGAATTGTTGTAAGATTACACATTGCACATCACTGGGCTTTTCCCTTGTCCCTTAGTTATAGCTGTGTGTGTGGCCATGAGCCTCCGTGAGAGCATTTCCCAGCCATCCTTGTTGCTAGAGGGAGCCGATGAGATGTAAGTGAAGGCTGGATAGAGCATTTAGAAAAGTTATTTAAAGTCTTCTCCTGAGGTTGGAGATACAGCAGCCGTGTTGTAACCCACACAATGGAATGTGGCTGGGCTGCGGACAGGAGGGAGACCTTGCCTTTGATGGCAGCATGGATGGACCTGGAGAGGATTGTGCTGGATGGGGTGGACCAGTCGGGGGGAGAGGTGCCATGTGATTTTGCTTATGTGTAAAGTCTAATGAATGGAATAAACTAACAAAATAGAAACAGACTCATAGTTGTCAGAAGGGAGGGGTAAGGAGAGCTGGGTGAAAAAGGTGAAGGGATTAAACAAAACAAAACAAAATGACATACACCAGTATGGTGATTACCAGTATGGGGAATTCGTGCACCAGTGGGGTCCCTTGGCCTGGCCTGTGAGATCAGGCGAAACCGGCTTTCCAACATCCCCTGAGGGGTCCCAGATTGGGAGAGGGCACAGGCCAGGCTGAGGGACCCCAATGGTGCATGGTTGGGGCTGGGAGGGACGTGGGAGATTGGCCAGCCGTGAGGGACCACAGGAGGGCTCCAGGGCATGTCCAGCCCATCTCACTCAGTCCCCATCGGCTGGACCCCAGCAGCAAGCTAACCTATCGGTCACAGTGTTTGCCCCCTGGTGGTCAGTGCACATCATAGTGAGCGGTTGAGCGGCCTTAGCATACCATTAGCATATTACACTTTGATTGGTTGAACAGAAGACCAGATGACCAGACACTTAGCATATTAGGCTTTTATTATATAGGATGTAACCCCAATAAATTCACTAAAAAACAACAATACATATTCCCTTAAGAGCCTCTATCTCCTGACATGCAGCTACAGGGCCCAAAGATAGCATCACAGGCAACTGCTGGGCCAGCCAATATCACAACAGGCAGCGACCTGGCCGAGAGAGGGAAGGGAAATGACAATCTTTCACCTGGAGAGCAATGTTCATTAGGGAAGTCACTTTCAGCTACCTGCCCCCCACAATTACAAAGCACGCAGGTAGTGCATCTTCTCTCTGACTTCCCTTTTTTAAAGATCTTTAATCTGTAATTATGCTGCTAGAGATTTGATACTAAATGGACCAAAAGTAGAGGTGGGCGAGAAACAGAATCCCAACTCTGCCACAGGTGTCCTCGTAGCTTCCAGAATCATTATTGCTGCTTTATGAGAGAGCATTTTCTTTTTTTAAAAGAGAAGTAGGTGAGATGAGAATAGTGTGCCTCTTCCCATCTCCCCCGAAATATGGGGGTAAATGAGGACACATACTTGAAGCACTTGAGCTTCAAGTAATTGCACCTGTGTCACAATAGCTCTGATGCTGGGCTGGGGTAGGATGACCAGCAAACAGCAAGTGCAGGAGGGCCAACCATAGAATTTACCTGACTCGGGAGTTCTTTAAGCTCATAAGAGAGCCGACTTATGGTCATGTTTGCCAGATCCAATATAGATTATTTTTAAGTCTAAATATGACCCAGATATTACATGGGACAAACTTACACTAAAAAATTATCTGCTGTTTATTTGAAGTTCAATTTTAACTGGGCATCCAGTATTTTTTTTTATTTTATTTTTTGCTAAATCTGGCAGACCTAGTTATAGTGGTACCCCTAAGGGGAAAAAGTTGGCTTAATTAATCACCTATTTATCTTATTTATGGAATTTTGATTTCTTGTATGTAATAGGAAATGTTTTAGCTACAAATGAAGGAATTATGAAGCATAACAGTATGAAAATGTGAGCATATGTGACCAGTAAGTTATAAAAACATTCCCAACAATATTAAGAATCTCATCTTTTAAAAACTGTCCCCTGATTATTTTTATTTTTGTGTTAATCATCACCCGTGGATATTTTTCCATTGATTTGTATTTTATTTTGTTTTATTTTTAGAGAGAGTGGAAGGAGGGGGAGAGAAAGAGAAAGACACATCGACTGGTTGCCTCCCACACTGGAGCCAGGGAAAAAGCCTGAAACTGAGATACATGCCTTGACCGGAATCAAACCCCAGACCCTTCAGTCCCAAGGCTGATGCTATATCCACTGAGCCAAACAGGCGAGGGCTAAACTGTGCCCTGTTTAAAACAGGGGTGAGGTAGCACTCCTAATTAATAAGACAGGATATTATTACTACTATCAGAAAGTAAAAATGTTCATTGGCAATTAAGTACTATAAACTCAAAGACAAGTATTTCTAAAAAACACATAGCCCACAAGAATGTACTGTGGGGCCTTGACTTACGAGTGTCCCGACTAACGAGTTTTTCGAGATACGAGCCGTCTCTCGGCCGATTTTTTGCTTTGAGTTGTGAGCTAAAATTCAGGTTACGAGCCAGCTTCAGATACCCCACCGCTAGTTGGCACAGCAAACGTCACAGTGAACACCACAACATCAGTGTCTCACTCGTTCACTTTTTGATTTGACATACGAGTAATTTGAGTTACAAGCTCCGTCACGGAACGAATTAAACTCGTAAGTCAAGGCCCCACTGTAGAGGCAAAACAAACCAACCAACGAAAACATAAAACAACACAACCTTTTCTAAAGGAATAGCATTTAGAAAAATAAAATGTTAAAGCATAGTTTCATGATAAATGACAGAGAAGACAAGCTCTCCCGCCCCCAAAATTTTTTTCATGTTCATGGAGCTCTTACTAAAATGTCCTCAATGAACTGCCGGAAACAGAGGGCCATGTTTGGAATCCAGGGCAAAGGTGAAAAGACCACTGGCCAAACCTGCAGCATTTACACACACTACGGCATTGCACCTATTTTGTATGCACTTTCAGCTCACTTTTATTACTTCCAGACCTCTCTCCTCATCAAGGCGCAGATATAAACAGGGAGCTATTTCTAGGGTAGATAGCAAATGCCCTGTCTGCTGGCGAGATCCAGACCTCCACCTTGCATGCATATCAGCTGGAGAAAAGAGAGCCCTTATTCATCAAATTTAAAAGCGCTCTCATTTCATGCTAATTGTATGGTCCTTTGCATGATATACAAAAGATTGCCTAAGATGAAAGGCTTTAAAAAGAAAACTACCAGTCTGGGAGGGTTTTTTATTTTGGGGGTTTTTTTTTGGAACAAGATTAACTTATCACTTTTTCAGAGAAAGTAAATGACTAATTCAAGTATTACATTTATCTTCACAAAATGACCTTTACAGGTTTTATTATCTAAGTCTATTCAACTGCCGCTCTCTGCTCAACATAATGTGACTTCCTTCTACTTATTTCAGTGCTTTCAGACCCTGTAGGTTGGTATCGAACAGTTCAAACATTAAAGAATTTAAAATAAAGTACACATATATTGTATATGATTTATTTTCACACAAAATATACTTAAACCTCCCTGGGAAAGAGAGGCTGATTATGAATAAATACTTGCTTCCTAGCTCCAACATGTAGATTCTGATTCGGCAGGTTTTGTATAAAAGAACAAAATCAAAAACTCATTTTTGGTTATGAATATTATCTGTAATATAGTGACAAAATATTATTCAAGGGTTGTCAATAAGAAAGGCTATGATAATTTATAACACACCGTAATTTATGGTAGATGGAAACATGAATTGAGTCTTGGAAAACCTGAATTATTTAGATTTATGCTACTATAAGTATCAACTGATTGTTAACCATGTAAGAGCCACCGGGGAAGAGGTGGAAATGAGAGAAGCAGTAGGTGCGGCTCCATCACTTGGGCGGCACAAGCACAAAGCAGCATTTTCCCTCCCAGGATGATCAGCCACTGAATCAGGGTTGGCGAATCCAAAGAACAGCCACTCCGCCTGTAGCCCTTGATGGGAGCCGCGGAACTGGGCTTCCCAGACCTCCAAAAGGACTGACTGTTCAAATATACTGTTAAAAACTAAAGTTTGCATACTGAGGTGCATGTTTTTTAACCTATTAGATCGGCATTGTCCAATAAAAATATAAGGTGAACCACACATGTGATTTTAAATTTTCTGGTAGCTATCGTAAGAAAGTGAAACAAAATAGGTGAAATTAATTTTATATCCTTTTTATTAATGTAGTCTATCCAGAATATTTTCATGGTGACATGTAACCAACAAAAAGTATTGAGATATTTCATAATTTTTGTAAATACCAAGTCTTTGAAACCCACACATCTGAATTCAGACGGGTGACATATCAAGTGTTCAAGAGGTACATGTTAGACAGTACAATCAGAATTTCACAAACTAAAAACCCCTTGTTCTAAATTACTACCTAACATTTTCCTGCGAGACAAATCCCAAGCCACTATGGAGGTTACTTGTTCCTTGTGTTAATGAACACAGTAAAAACACAAGAAGAGCTATACCACTGAAAACAGGGCTTGGATCCTAAGAAGGTCATGCTTAACTTTTATTAATAACAAGTATTTACAGACTAAACTACTTGTCTTCCCTGGGCACACTGCTGATCCTATCTCAAATTTCAGGAGTCTTAGTTTTCCTCTGAGGATTTAGTTATCAGCCACTTCACACAAGATTCAGCGCAATATTCACATCTTTACCACTTGCTATTTGAGTAATAATGTTCCAAAGTAGTAAATTATCTAATTCTTAAATCCAAACTGGTTTATGAGCAATTGGTAAGAATCATAAGTTTCCTCATGAAAAGAGTTCCAAAAAATCAAGAAGAGAATAACTAAAAACAAATTAGTACCAAAAACACACTAAATTCCAGCTAATAAGCTCTTTGGCCCTTAATGACACGACAAAAGACAGCTTAAGGGCTTGCATGCTAAAGTGAAACCCAACAAACCATTTTAAAGAGCTGAGCAGGAATGATCATTAGTAGAAAATAAGGGACAGAGAGGTGCCAGGATTTAATCCTCAAATCTGAATATACAACATTTGAAAGAAAAAAATTTTTCTTTCCTTCTCTCTCAGCACCTGGGAAAAAGAAAGCCCTAAATTGAACCCTCTGCCTGACAGGTCTCAGTAACTCTCATCTGAGCGCAATTCCTAATTTAATCCCTTCAACTGTACTTTGGCATGACTTCCAAGCCATCAATCATAATTTCCTTCCAATTTAAAAAACACACACTAACACTTATTGACTGTCCAGTATATGTCAGGCACTATTAGGTATATTGACATAAATATTACATATTGGCTCATTTAACTCTTACAGGTTAGTACCATTCCCATTTTATTGCAAAAAGACCTGAAGAGGCTGAGAACTTTATCAAAGGCACCAAAGGTACCTGGCAAAGCCAAGATCCGAGCCCTGAGTCTGTCTGCTGACCAAGTTCAAAGTTCACGTTCTGGCCGCCATCCATGCTACTGCAGGGTTCTGTGAATCCACGCGTGTGAGGACTCACTACTCCCAGGACCATGTCTCTCTAAGTTAGGGCCTCCACACTGATATCTAAGATCCAACAGGTAAACCCTCTAAAAAGTATACCGAGAGCATGAAAATGACAAGTGGTGTAGGAGGAGCCCTTGAAGTGGTTGATGTGGCTGGTGGTGTCGAACAGTTCGACACCTGAGGTGCTGCTCGCTGCCTGACAGCAGCTGGGCAGGGCAAGGGTTTGGAAAGGAAGCCCCTTCCACCCTGCCCTCCAGTCTACAAGGACCCTGAAGAAGGCACACTAGATGGGAGGTCAGTGTGTGAGCCCGAGGCACGGGAGAAAGAGGTGGGGTAAGGTGCCCAAGGTCACATATTCTCACAATTAAAAACTTAAGTATAATTTTATCAAAGGTGACTTTTTTAAAGAAAGAGGGGAAAAAACTTATTTATCCCTTAAATTAAAAAGCACATTTTAAGTATAGACTTATTTTATATAAGTACTACAGAAGTATTTATGTAAACATTTTAACTCTTTCCTCTACACAGTGAATTGCTTTCCTCTACACAGTGAATATGAAGCAGCTAACAAGACAATTCACAATAAATTTAAAAATCATGTCAGGAAAAATATGGGGGAAAAATGCATGTCTTTTTGCAATAAAATGGGAATGGTACATGATAAGAGGAAAATAAAGTATGTAGATACATAGTTTATAGGGTCCAAATAATTACTAAAATAGAGCTAATTTAGTAATTATTTAGTAAAATTTAGGTCTGAGCATCCTCCTGCCAGAGGAAAATCGAAAAAATGATTTGATAGACATTCACAATGGCCATAAGAAAAAGAATATTATCACTTCAGTAGAGACAAAAATATTTTCTGTGAGTATAAAGGCAACAGGAAATCAGAAGACCTAACTAGGACTTCACACAGGAGAAACGATGTAATGGAGTAGACGATGTCTTGGTAAAAATTCATAATAAATGTCACAGTGTATTCCACACAATAGTTTCTCACAGCGTTACTCAATCAAGCTGAAAACAGTTCAGGGAAGGCAATCTGTGCAGGAGGAAGACAATGAGATCGAGAGATACCGCTCTCTGCTGGGCTGGCTTCATCCAGTAATAAATCCCAGAATACTGAGATGAACAAACACAGAATGTCCTTCAATTATTCTCCAACTGAAACCAACTTAAGTAGGCTTATGCAACTGTTTACTGACTCTTTGCAGTTCAGAGATTCTGAGACATCTGCAGGGGCTTTTTGTTATTATGTAAATGGTACTTCAGTCCACTACCCTGCCCTCTTAGGTATAGTATATGCCCGTCTTTTCTCTTTCTCCAAGTGGCATAAAAAGGCAGGGGAAACGTGGGTTGCTATTACTTAATAAAGACCATGGCTTTTAGCTTTTACATTAGGAAGTTCTAGTACATACATGTTCTACTATATAACTGCTGTTAGACAAAATTTATGAATTCACACCCATAATGAGTTCTTAACTAATTTAAAAGGCAACGTGTAAAAGGCATGTTTCTAAGAATATGACATCCCCAAAGTGGATATTAAATAGTCCTTGAATGGGTGGAAATTAATGCCAATTATTGAACAGGGTAAGAAGAACACAGAAGTTCATAAAAAAAGCGAACAAAAAACAGAGCTAGCAGGAGGAATGGGGCCTGCTAGCTCTGGAAAGAAATGTAAAATCTATGTCAATTCAACTGAGCTTAACTGAAGTATAATTTTTTTTCTGTGTATTCACATTGGTGTACTCCATTGAGCAGATTCACAAGAAGGGTCCTCAGTAAGGTACAAAGTGGAATATTCAGCAAATGCCTCTCAGTCCAAACCCAACTGCACGCTGCTTTTGCACTGCATAGAGTCGGATGAAATTTATCCTTCGAAAAGAATATCTGGTTGTGTGAAGACAACATAAACGTGATTGTGCTTTAATTTTAAACTCTCTCTATAGTCGCAAGAAGTTAGGGCTGGTAACATGATCCAAAGGAGGAAAAAATAAGGACCATTTGCTACTAATTAAAAAACAGGGGATTAGAAAAAGATGGCTGTGGGAAATAGGGAACAGTTGTTCTCCCAACATGGACCTCTCACCCTGCTGGGTTTGTGGTTTTTAAAATGACAAAAGTGAAAGCTGGAAATATGACAAGGAAATGACTACCAAAACATAAACAGAATATTCCATATGGTTTTTCAAATAATGGTTTCTAAATTGGAGCTAGAAAACTAAATTTGTGAAGCAAGAAGCTAGTATTTCCACATTACGGTTCCTCCTAAACATATAGAATAAACACACACATTAGGTCTGATGTAGCTCCATGAAGGAGTAAGAAGGTTCCAGTTCTGATTCTAATTGCAATCAATTGCAATGAATCAACAGATGAGGTAGGCGGTGAAAGTGATATAACTTCAACAAACTCGGATTGCTAAAGTTAAATAAATATCATCGTGGTGACTTTACGCTACCTAGCTTCATCAAGCAGAGCTACAGAGCAGCAGGTTAGCAGGTTTCTGGCAAGAAATAATTGGTGCTGAGCAACAGACTGTGTACACGAGCAAGAAACATTGCGTAAAACTCACATTACTGGCTTACCCACACCATATGTGCATTTTGGATGGGAACAGGGGCAGCTCTCATACACCTCACATATTTTGGCCTCACAGGCTGGAATGAATGAACATTATGTTTCACTGTGCTAGTTAACCCCAATAGAAGCCAGAAAAATACCAGAATTATGACCTTTCAATTATATATTTTTTTCCAGCAAAACTGAAATTAGGACAACGATGTAGCGGTAACAAAATCATACAAATTTGAAGTTACAGAAAAGATATTAACAAACTCCAATAAGCTTGCCTCAAGTTAATTCATCTTGCCAATGTTTTGAGCAGTCAACAACAACCTATGCTAATCTGATTGTCAAATATAAAAGTCAAGAATTTATAGATTTAAAGTGGCCAAATTTATCATTTCCAAAGACAGACTTTGTAAGCAAGAGCAAAGATCTTGGGAGTGGTTTTGGCAGGCTGACACTTCACCTATAAGGACCACTAGACAAGTCCTCCCTAACAAGCATGAAAGCTCCATTAATCAATGCCCCAAATCTGCATTATGTAGCAGGTCCCCCTCCCTGCTTTTTCCGTTATAGCCCATCAAAGCAGTAGTATGAAGGTTGGCATTTGGTGGCAAAATCCCAAATCACTGTTCAAAGAGTTAAGGAGCCAGGACTCCTGGGAGGAAAAGGTCTCAGACACTGCATCTAACCAACCTACTTCACTGACTAAGAATTGAAGTTGAAGAGAAGCTTAGCAACTTGGTCTAGATCAGATACTTGGTGAGCAGAGGAATCCAGCAAAAATATACTCTCTACTACATCATCTGGCCTAGTAATTCAAATGAAAATAAAGTTGGGAGAAAGGCACTTTACAAAATCTTCTTCCCAATAGGTATCATGCATCAGGTGATAAACACATCAAAAAATTAAACTTACCATTTAATTAACGTAAGAAGGATAATAATCCAACTTCACCTTCCAGTAAATCAGCAATTTGAAAGGGTATTATATTAAGAAAAACAAAGAACCTCACACTCGTCTGACAAAATTATATTCTCATAAACTATTATAATGGGAGAAATTAATATCTTCAAACAGAGTCTCAGCATCATAGATATAAAGGAAAAAGCAAGATTTTTAGACAAATGCATGTTCAAACCAGTAGCCCACACCTTTTCTGGGGGCGGGGGTAGGGGGGAATACAACTAACTGATATAATGACATTGACAGTCAGGTTGATCAAGAGAAAAGTTTGGGCCATGTGACTTCCAATGGGAGGTGGAAAATAACCTCCAAATCACCTTACCCTTCTTCTTGCTGAAAAGTCCCCTGGGTGAGAGAGCAGATACTTTGACAAATTGTGATCAGATATGATGCTCTATGATCAACAACTAAAAAATTTTAAGCCTAAATGAACCAAGGCAGGAAAGTTCCAACATATCTCCTAAAGATCATCTTCAATAGATTACTGTATTGTATTAGTGCCTTATAAAATAGTTCTTCTATTAAGCAAAACTTCCCTTGAGTGAATATATTGCTTCCTCACACCAACCTCACTGTCATTTAAAATACAGGATACACTCATTATAGACTAATTGGAAAATCAGAACATTGGAAAGAATGATTTAACTTACCTATCTATCATCCCAAAGGCAACTACGCTTAATGTTTTCATGTATTACACCATCTTTTTCTGCAGTTTTCACATAGCAGCAATTATACTGTATATGTAATTGTGTACCTTATATTTTTAATTAAAATTATGAAACCAAGAGTCTACATTTTATTGAAAAAAATAACTCACTTATGAAAGTGAAAAATATTCCATTGAGTGGATTGCGATCTTTTTGCACATATAACTTCTTGTGGATTTAAAAGATTATTTTCTTAGAACAGAATCCTAAAAATGGAATTACTGTCAAAGTATATTAACATCTTTATGGTTCTTGATACTTACTGCCAAAATGCTTTCCAAAAAGGGTTGTACCATTTTAAATTGCCTTCAATATCAATACCCATTATACTTGTATTTGGACTATGATATATTATGAGAATAATCAGTTTCATAATCATCTTTATAGCTCCTAAACTTTAATTTCATAAACTTATATACCATGTTATACTGAAAAATTCTTAAAATCAAAATCCTAGCATCCAGTAGATGAATGTTTGCTATTAATACTATTCTTGAAAATCACTCCCCCCAAACTCTTTACCTATATGCAACCCCAATTCTTTTCCACACAGAACTCAGTTTTAACTGAGGGAATCTTACTCCCCTTTTAAAGGAGTGGCAACCAAAGTCTACGTCATCTGGCACTCACAAAGCTCATGGATATTTTCATGCATTTGAATGACTATCTGAAATAAAAGCAACAAGGAAATTAGTCCCTCTAGGATCTGAAGGCTCTGTTAAAAGACATAAAAGAAGTATGAAAACACATTAGAGGAAAAATTAATGTTTCACTAATATGTACATTCCATACCTTTTTTTCTAAATCAACTTTTCCCTAAATTACTGAACTATGAATTCCACATGTAACTGAACTATTCACAAATACACAAATAAAACATATCAAATACTATGTACTAGATTGAGAAGTGTGGTTGAAATGACAATAAACAAGTACCCAAAACCCTTATTTAATTTTCCAGGGATTCTAATATTATGCACTTAATTTTAGCAAATATTTTGCTGTTGTTGCTACTACCTTAACTACCGTTTTTGTAATTGCTGTCTATTAAATTTCCTAGTACATATTGGCTGTAAGACTGTTTTAGGTCTTCATTAAGAAATTATATTAAATATGCAATAAGCTACTTTGGTTAACAGAAGTTGGGGGGATATTAGTGTCACAGTTTATTCTTATAAGTAATTTTTGTGTCTTCTGTCAGTATAACCACAAGAGGATCTCAATACCACCAGCTGATAATAATCTTTATAAATCCTACTTTGCAGCTCTACCATCTGTTAGTTATTATTTTATACATGGCTCCATATGCATATGTGAATTAGTTGTCACTCAAGACAAATATACAAATGGAATTGTGGTTTTGTGGGGAGATTTTTATTGGCTTGTTTTTGTATTTTGCTATTTTAGGCCAGAGAACTAAATAAATAAACATATTTCTCAGTCTTGGAGACTAAAAATAAGTGCAAATTAAGAAATAATTTTAGTAGTGCAAGTAAAAGAAATTTAAGTTCAACAAATACAATCTAAAAGTATGTGTTAAGATGTTTTGTAGAACTGTGCATCTCAAACCTATATAATTTTGTTAACCAGTGTCACACCAATAAATCCAATTAAAAGGGAAAAAATAAAAAATAAGTAAAAGTATATGTTAAAATAGTAGTCATCAATATTGGATATAATTATATTAAAAACCTGAAATTTACATATTCGTAGCTCTCAAACTATACCTACAAAACCAAACATGAACAGGTCCACTAGTAAATTAGTAGCTAATATGGTTCTCGTATTCACAATATAAAACACACTTTAGATGAGAAAAGAATGACTAATGACTTGCTTACTTGTAATGTTTATTCCCTGAGGAGATGAGTCACAATGGCACAGACTGAAAGCGGACCTCCCGTGAATGTGTGGGTTTGTCCCCCTGGAGCCCCACGTCACAGGCGCCCAGACTAGCAGAGGCACTAAGTAGCTACAGTGCCATCACGACTCACTCCCAACATTCACCCAGAAAGGCAATAAGAAAAAACAAACAAAAACAGAACGAGGTGGCTCGTCCTCCGATTGCATAATTAGTCCCAAATTATAACTTTTTTCCTCCAAGTACTAGTACTAGAGTCTAATGACTAATTTTAGTAAGCCCAAACATGGGATTGCAGGAGCTTACACTGGCTACACACCCAAAATATGGTGAATTCTGTTCAAAATTACCAATGGCTCTTAAAATGCAGATGAAAGCACAATTTGAGAGAAACTATATGTGATGACTAAATTAGTTCAGTGTTTCCCTACGTTATCCTATTTTAGATGGTAATACTTTGGGATCATATAGGGAACACTAAAGCAAAAACAGTAACTAATTTAAGTCATCATTGAGAAAAACTGCAAGGGGGAGTGAAGAAGAGACAAACTGAGAAATAATTTTCTGGAATGAAAGCTGCATTATTTTTAGTTTCACAAAGTAAAAAGTCCCACTCAGTACCCAATGCAAATAAATATGCTGCTTTTCATAGTCTTTTGTGTAAAGGTATTAAAATATCTCATAATTCAACTCTGTAAAAATTAAAGTATTTGATGCCTAAACTAGATCTCCTTTTTTCAAATTATATTCCACCTAGATGTTAGAATTTCCATGATGTCGGTGAGAGAGCTGTACTTGGAGAGGGAACACAGTTTTGAAGTATACCTGGTCTGCAAAGTGTAAGGGAAAATATCACAGACTACTTAACAAAATATTTTAACTTCCATTAAAAAAAACTACAGTG
The DNA here is from genome assembly GCF_000147115.1 of Myotis lucifugus. Taxonomy (NCBI): domain Eukaryota; kingdom Metazoa; phylum Chordata; class Mammalia; order Chiroptera; family Vespertilionidae; genus Myotis; species Myotis lucifugus. The sequence goes on along the minus strand of NW_005871063.1, from coordinate 6,028,778 downwards.
TAGCACAGACACATTATATTTCTTTAACCCTTTATTATCTGTCATCGAAAAGGAAGTTTCATACCATGATTTGCGTCTGTTTTTCAAATGTTCTTAATGAAGAATTTTATTTCACAAAAATCTATCTTAGTAATATAAAAATTGATTGTATAAATAATAAAAAATTGTCATGATTCAAAATACATCATGCACGAAGCCTTTCTTCACTCTCAGTAATGATATCTCTTCCTCCTTTGAAATATCAGTTATTTTATTCCACTTTATATTATAGTGACTTGTAGAGTTTTCTAATTATCCATGAATAGATAGAAAATGTCTGCTTCCATAAGCGGGAGTCACAGAGCCTTATTTATCTCTATGTCCTCTCCACCCCATGTCTAACAATTCCCTGAAAATAGTAAGCAATCTACATGTGTATCTGAATTCTCCAAAAACCTTATTTTGTTAAACTAAAAGCCACCTTCAAAGGGTCCTTAGAAAAAATGAGTTCTATTTTGACAACTAAGAGTGTTAGTTTTAAGCCTTACAGAATCCATACTAATTTACCACATATGTTCTCATACTAAATAATATTTCAACATTTCTTGTATAGCCATTAAAAATTAAAACAATGAGAATCTTTCCTGCTAGGTACAAGAATCACTTCTTAATCAGATGTATATCTTTAAAAAAAAACTAACTGAAATCATTACACTTTTCCTTGCTGGTGTTGTAAGAGTGCCCACCATAGTGTCAATCAACAGATTTTTTAAATGGGTAACGCCTAAGAAATATAATTATTGTTTACAGAGAGGAAAAAACAATTGTGTGTTTAAAATAGAAGGTGGAAACAGAATTTAAGGAAGAGATCTGCTCATAAGACAGCACTTGCAGGGGGCCACTTATTTGTTCATTTATCCACCCAGAAATCATTGGCAGGGACTGTGTCACACCACAGGCGGAACAGTTCCTTCGTGGCTGAGACTATGAGCTAATAAAGGTGTACTCTCCACCTTCCAGACAGCACGAGCGAGCGGTAACAGGACCTTGTAGTCATCTCTGGCTGAGGGAGCAGGGAAAAGAGCTCACAAAGGAGGTGCCATTTGAACAGGGTTTTAGGGTTAAGCTTTATTCTGCAGATTTCAATACATTTGGGGGGTCAGAAGTAACACAACTTGCTAGGTTTGGGTACGAAACTGCTTGTCTAACAACAGTTTGGCGAACAGATGAGGACCTAGTCGGAGTATGAGGAAGCAGATTTGGAAGATATTTGAGAGATAGCATCAAAAGGACTTGATGATAGATTTGATGAGTCAAAATGGTCATTTTAGGCCTTGAACTTGGCAGACAGATGATGACATTAAATAAAATATAGATTGCCAGTTAACGTGTATTTATTGTGCACCTTCTATGTACAGACACTGTTTGAGGCACACGAGGTCTCTTTTCATTGTATTCAGGGGAGACGGACAGTAAACAAATGACTAATCTTAGACGGTGATAAACAGGCTGGAGAAAAGAGGGTTATGTGAGAGTGACGGGCGAAGGGCATGTTAGCTGAGACAGTCATGAAGAGTGACACCTGAACGAAGACCTGGATAAGGAGGCAGCCTAGCGAAGCTGTGATAAAGAAGGGAGAGCAAATGCAGAGGCTGGGGTGGGAAAGAGCTTAGGTGGTCAAGGGACAGAAGGGCAGCTGGGGATGGGGTGGGGCTTGCAGGGTGCAGAGGAAAATGAGACTGCAGCGCACACGGAACTCCGTGCAGCCACAGTCTGCAGCTCAGCCAGCAGGAAGGATGTGATCTGATTTATATTTCTGTCTGCTGTGTGGAGAATGGACTTAAGGGGGAAGAATGAAGGCAGAGAGTCCTGGAGAAAGTGGAGGCTTAGACTTGGTTCTAACAGTACCATGTTGAGAAGGGGTCAGATGTCAGATTCTGGGCATAGAGGGCGAGGTGACAGGCTTCCTGATGGACTGGCTGTGGAGTGTGAGGGAAAGACAGGAACCTCAGGGGTTTGGATTCTAACCCACTATGGGGAGGATGGTGATATTCAACAGAGTTAGTGGGAAGTTAAGCAGACAGAAGCTCAGGGTGGCAGGGCCAAGAATCAACCGTTCTTCTCTGGTCAAGTAAAGGCTGAATGATCTAGAAACTTGTAAGGGAAATGGTAAGTAGGCAGTTGGACATAGTGTAGAGTTCAGGAGATAGGTCTAGGTGCAGATAGACTTTGGCAGTCATCAGCCTCTAACTAAAAATATTTTTATTTAATTTAATTTATCTTTCATTGTTAATCCTCATCCAAGGATATTTTCCCACTGATTTATAGAGCGAGTGGAAGGGAGGTGGATAGATAAAGAGAAAAAAACATTGATGTGAGAGAGACACATCCATTGGTTGCCTCCAGCATGTGCCTTGACAGGGGCTGGGGATCTAGCCTGCAACCAAGGTATGTGCCCTTGACCAGAATGGAATCTGCAAACCTTCAGTCCATGGCTGGTGCTCTAACCACTGAGAAAAACAGGCCAGGGCTACATAGATATTACACCATGAGACTGGATAAGATTTACCTTGACTGATCAAGGGAGACTGTGGGATGGGGCGACGGTGGGGAACATGCAGCAATGTTTTTGTTTTGGGGTCTTTAAAGGAGAGGAATGAATTCCATTTTAGACACTGAAGGTTGAGGTAAATGATTATTTGGCTTTTCTGTGGCAAATCACACAGACTCTAAAGGACTTTATTATTAGCCTCTTGTACTGGATTTACCCCTGTGGTCTCATTTGCAGTCTCCCCATTACTTTTTGCTACATAAGTAAGCTCTCTGATAGCAAACACTACCCTCTGAATGTCCAGCCGCCACTCAAATAGAAGGCACTTCTGAAATATCTCTTACAGCATGAGTATACAAACCCACTCTTTAAGAACTGGTTGTATAATAGACTAGAAAACAGCATAATAATGAGCATGGGAGGATCATAATCTCAAAAGTTTCTTCCCTTAAGAGTTATTAACCTTGGAATTCTTTCCATCAATGAATCAACTTTGAAAGATAACCAAGTACTTCAGACATTCCCAGTGAATCCCATAACTAAGCAATTAAACTCAGTAATTATGGATGATTTCTAAACCATTCTGGTGGTTCTTTCCCAAAGTTCAAATACACCAACCTTTATTTCCCATCAAAGATGCTACTTATGGTCAGCAGTCACAAAATGTTTGAATACATGAAAGAGATCAAGCTACTTCAATGTATAGATGGAACGTATTTCTTTGTCCTTGTATCTGTGTTTTTTTCACCACTGTATACTCCTTATACGGTGCCTTGAAGACAGTCAGTGCTTAATAAATATTTGTTGTATGCATGAATGAAAAACTAATGCAGTTCTATGGGAAAGACGACACTTTTCTTCCTCTGCATAAATTTCCTCCCTACATCTCTCTTTAAATAAGTTCTTCTTGATTATAAAACATTCATTCATTATGGAAAATCTGAATATAAAAAAATAAAAATATCTCTTCTTAAAACACATATTACTGGCTACTTACAATTCATGATTGTATTCATTCATGCATTCGTTCAACAAATCTTGACTGTCTACTCTGTTCTAGGCTTTGGGGATATGGAGATGAAGCAAACAGGCCAGGCCCCTGACCCCACTCCACTGTATACAGCAATACCCTTATGCGCTACAGTAGAATGTAAGTAGAGGTATGTCAGCATGTAGAAAGTTTCAAAACTCATGGATATCCCTTCCGCCCTAAAAATTAACATTCCCCCTAAGTCTTAAACATTATTTCAGTGATTAAATAAAATTAGTACATTTTTACATAGTACACCAAAGTGTCCTGATGACATTTTCAAGAACTCTCAAGGAGCAAATAGCTTTTTCATGTGGAAAAGAACAAATACCCTAGTCTTTCTACAGAACAACGTCAAGGACTGCATTTTGATGCTGGAAATGGTAATGTAATATAGTTCCCAATAGGTTATTTTCAAACCTTCCCCTATAGGTTCACACATTATCTATTTATTCAAATGTATTAGAAAATAACCACTCAGTTAAAAATAGTTCAAATGTTTTAACCTGAATGCTCTATTTCTCTTTTTTCAGCAGGAAGTTTCTATTTCCAACACAAGGAAAGCTTAGCGCTTGGGAAGTCATGCTTTATTGTCATCCCTGACTTAGAGCAGATGACTTGTTTCTTGGTACCTAGACACCAGTCTGCATAGCAAGAGTAGAAGTGATTGTTCATCCTCAGAGAAATATATAGTCACCGTGACTCGTTCAGATTCGCCCCGAAAGGACTCATAGGGAGTTTCACTTACCGGTTGGTTGCCTTCTACTTCTGAAGTTGTACCTCTTGCTGCCATTCTCTGCTCATTTTCTGTCTCTCCTAAGAAGCAAAAGAAAAACAAAATAGAAAACTTTATCATCTCATTGAGGCCAAATTGTCTTCTATTTCTTTGAAATATCTTTTGATATTATATGTTTCACATTATGGAATCAACTACTATTTCCTTTGTTAAAAGTAAATAAGTGAATTTTTAAGAATAGTAATTTTATTGAGGTCTCAGATATCAAATACACACACACACACATACATAAATACACACACATACATACAATGTAAATCAGAAATATATCCTGTTATATAAAGGTTTACACTGGACAAATGAAGTGAATTCACATTTTGTAAATCAAGTCATATTTCAAATAAACTAGGAAAGTTTATAATTTAAAGACAAATTATTTTCAAATTAAAAGTCTTTATAATATAACTGTCCTCCAAATTAGTTTTTTATAAGGTTTATGCTTTATAAGGTTTTGTATATCTGTGGATTTGCCTCTAAGTAGATACATATATTTGCATGTAATAATTAACCAAATGTTGAACAATCTTTACAGCAGGAAAGAATAACGAACAAATTCATAAACTGGCCCTCAGTTATACTTTGACTCCTAAGGCTGTGCCTGGGTGAGTTCTGCTATTAAAGGAAGTTGGTGACTAGGCTGGCTCCAAGGACACAGGACAAACACAAACATAGGTAAGTATGAGCATAATCTAATTTGTTAATGGCCGATTTTTATTTATTATCACTAATGATCCGTGATTAACACAGGGCAAGTAAAGAAACAATTAGCCTATTTCTTGCAAGCATAATGAGGGGTTAACTTAGTCATTTGTAAATTGCTTGTCCCATAAAATTAAGCCAGCTCAGGAATGTCCACAACAGGTTAATTACAAAATTCATAGAAGATGACTTGGCTGATACTAAAGGTTAGGAATTTGTTAATAGAAGGAAGGTCACAGATCTTGATTGGAGATAAAGTATGAAAGTAAGAAAGGCTGAGGTTAACTTTTCCCTATGAAATACAAAAGTTGAGTTTACCAAGGAAGAAAGAACCTTGTGTAAATGTTAAAGGATTAAATAAAATTCTGTTAAATTCTAAAATCATGAAGCAATAATTAAATGGGTAGTTTATTTACTTAAACAGTTATTTTACTTAGGATAAAGGAACGCCCCAAAGTGCTTAAAATCCAAGCACATTAATACATACTCCAGCCTAAAAGCTTTGTTCTCAGCTATATGTAACATAAATAGCTGGCCAGGACAGAGCACATAATAGGTGTTTAATAAACACTAGCTGAATTAGTGAACTTCTCTTTATGGTTTCTAGTCTATAAAACTGTGACAAAGTAATACTAAATGGTATGTAATAAAAACTATTTCAGCATCCAGTTAGTCTCTTTCTTCTAAAACATATTTGTGAAACCTAAAAGGCAAATTTATGAAATACCATGATAATGTATTATTACCAGTGATCCATAATTGTGGCATAACTTATTAGATTTTAAAAACAGTTAATGATTTTTTTTAAAAAATCATATTAAAACAAAAGCATTAGGAACTTTTGGGTTACATCTATAATACAGTTAACCATTTGCAGCAATATGGATGGACCTTGAGAACATTATGCTAAGTGAAATCAATCAGAAAAGGCTAAGAACTATATGATTTCACTCATATGTTGGATACAAAACTGACACTCGAGAACACGGACAGCAGTGTGGTAACTGCCAGAGGGAAGAGGTGGGGGAGAAGGGGTTCCTAATATGAGGTGACAGGAGAAGATCTGACTTTGGGTTATGGGCACACGGTACAATATACAGATCTTGTAACATAGAAACCCACACCTGAAACCTACATGTTCATGTTGACCAATGTCACCCCAATCAATTTAATGAATATTTATATGAAAAAGATAATAGTTAGTTTTAATTGAAAATTAAATCAACCTACTTTTGGGACCTAGGATATCACTAAACTATTTTGATTTTTAAGTGTTTAAACCATTTCTTTGCTTATAAAGAAGATCTTATTTTCAGAAACCCGCTTCTCTCTGGAAGTTAGGGATAAGCAGATCCCAGGCAGCAATACCAATGAACAAGGAGTTCAGTTTGCTTGGCTATGGGTGGAGAGCATGGCAGCATGAATAGCCAAGGTAATGTACAATGAGGTCAGGGTGTGTTTCATAACGCCCATGCATGATGCTAGGAAAATACAAATCACCGGAAATGAAAGCTTTGTTGCCTTTTAGGTTAAAAAAACCTCAAGAACAATTTTTTTTTTTACCTTTCAAAATGATTACTACTCCATCCCACAGCCACATGAACACTTTATTGGGCTAAAATCATTTGGCTAAAAGCATTCAATGTGCTTCCTTTGCCACTTTCTGATTTCAAGGTGTGTATCTATACAAGACTTTCCCTGGTTCTCCTACAGCCTGAATAGCCAGAACAGCTATCACCAGTGTTCCCAGCATCACACAGCACATCTGCCTGGAAGCGACTCTAGAATCACTATTGACTGAAATGCCATGTCTGGCGATGACTCAGATAGAACAATAACTGATTACAAGGAAAAATGCCTTTTGCAAGAGTCTCTATAAACAAAGGCACAAAAGGAAAACTACACAAACAGCAGAAAAGAAAAGTCACAAAGAAATAAAGTTTTAAAGTTTTATTCCTCCCACTGATGAATTATTCTGTCATGGTAAAAATTCAGTTATTTTGTCCATTTTTTATAACCCACATGAAAGTTAGGCACTTTTATAAAAGAAAGATGCATGGGACAAATGTGAAATAAGGTACTTTAGTTTTCAAACATCAGTTAGCTCTAATTTACATGCTGGATAGATTCAAAATTTTCATTGGCAAATCAGCTGCTTAAAAAGAACAAAACCCACCACCATCTCACAGTACTTCGCATTTCATAAAGCCTTCTGGATCCCAGCACATTGGATTCTTGCTCTGGTTCAGTAAAACATTCTCCCCACCCCAAGCCCCCAGATTACTGGTGAGTGAACCCTCAGGGCCAGAGCACTCGGTGAAATGCCCAGATCTCCCAGGTAGAAGGCAGTCTCGGTAGGACCAGAACCCGGTGTCGCCATCTCTGGGGATTCTGTGGAAGGCTCTGAGGGATGGGCTGAGGTGGGGAAGCACCTCTCTGAGTTAGGGAGCAGGGTGAGAGGAGAAGAGCTAGGGCTCCTGCTCTCTGAAAACAGGATCCTGGGCTGGTCCAACGCCCTGGGCCCCTAGATCCTTCTCTCTATTCCTTTGTTCTGCCGCAGGCCCCACAGATTATCTGTTCTCATCCCCTTCCAATGCTGATGGTAAATACTTCTGACCAGGGCAAGCCGCTGTCCTTCTTCCAGTCCTTCAGAGCAAACACAGTCCCCTGGATACTTTTCTAGAAGTTTGTAAGGCGAGAAACAATTTCCTAAGAGGCAAAATCCCTCTTATACTACAAGGTGCCATTTTCTTGGTTTAAAATATAGTTTTTATTTAGAGTGAGTAAATGATAGAGGCTACTTATACATACTAATGAAGCTCTTTCAGGACTTAAAGAACTGAAGTGAAATTCATCTATATTTTAGATTAGGGGTTGGCTACTGTTTTCTGTAAACAGCTGGAGAGAAAACATTTTAGGTTTATGGGCCACACTTTCTTGGCTGCAACTTTTTGACTCTACCATTGTAGCTGAGAGCAGCCACAGACAATATATAAACCAATGAGGGAGGCTGTGTCCCAATAAAATTGTATTTACAAAGATCACTGCCAGGCTGTAATTTCCTGATCCCGTATTAGAGAATATATGTACTCCACCTTTTCAGATAAAAGGCTGAATTGTGTTTGAATTCTATAAGGAGATGAGGAAGGGACAGTCATTAGACTATCATCATGATCCCTTCTACTGGGTGAATTGAGTTGAGAAGAAAGAAGGCAGTGAAGAGTGAGCACTTAGGGAAAAGGGAAGAGGGAAAAGAGAGAAATCCCCAGTGATGAGAAGGAAACCCACATGCCTATTTGGGTCACCTAGAACAAACTTGTTTCAGGGCGGGGGGAGGGGGCAGGCCTCCCTCTACTCCAGTCCTGGGGTTGGTGATTTGGGAGGACTTGGCTGTGTGGTTCTGCCCCTCCCTTTTCCCCTTGTCTTGAGAATGGGAGGACCTCAGAGAACACATGGCTCCCTCCGCTCTGACCTTCCACAGGGACTTCCTCCCACGCGGGAAGCCTGCCCAGCCCAGCATATCCTGCAACTGGATGGAGCTCAATCTAATTCTGGGTTTCAGATTAGGAAACCTATTTGTTCCTTTTAGAAGCCACATTCTTCAACACCAGCTTTATTGGCAATAAAAATGAGAATGTGGTTTTTTGTATGTGTGGGGTTTTTTTTTTCTTTTCTTCTGAAAGTGGCCGTATCTTATCTGGGAAAGAGGCATGCTAATACTGGAACATACTAGAGCCCAACAGGACTAGGAATGGACTGGTGTGGACAGGGTTGGGCCTGCTCACGATGAAAAGATGTGAATACAAAAAACCTTTTCTTTCTTTTCTTGATTAGAGAAAAATTACCTAGAACTCGATACCTTAGAATATAGTCTACAAAACACAAGTTTCAAGGGGTTCACCTGGAAAAAATATTTCTATGGTCAAAAGTATGAGGAAAACCTGTAGAATGTGTTCCCTTTTAGTTGTTTTCCAATTTACTTTAGCATATTAAAGGCTCTGAGAAATTATTTAGTAAAAAGTTTAATTTTTTTCACAATGACTGTGGAGCCATTATATTCACTGAATACCTATTAAACATATTGCAGAGGTCTATGAACACACCATGGATGATGGTGATATAACATTTCCAAAGTTAAAATTGATTATGACATACTAGAGACCCGGTGCATGAATTCATGCATGGGTGGGGTTCCTCGGCCTGGCCTGCGATCGGGCTGATCAGGACCAATCCAGGCGGCTGACTGGAGGGGGGAGTAGGGAAGGACCACAGGAGGTTGGCTGTGGGAGCGCACTAACCACCAGGGGGCAGCTCCTGCATTGTGCATCTGCCCCCTGGTGGTCAGTGCACATCATAGCTACTGTCCAGTCATCAGGGCTTAATGGTCGCTTAGGCTTTTATATATAGATAGATAGATAGATAGATAGATAGATAGATAGATAGATATTTTTACCTGACCCTTCAGAAAACCCTCCACATGGCCAAATTTGTTACTTAGCTTTTGAACATTCGTTTTACACAATACTAACCCACACTCACTTTCCTTTAGATGATTCTTTTCACAACGCCCTGTTCATCTATTCAGTAGCAGTTGCAGCAGACTAACATTATGTGACTGCATTCTACTACATACTTCCGATGCCAGAACAGTTGATCATCTACAGCAAGGAAAAGGATAGCCAAACACCTTGAAGACAAGAGAAAACCCCAGTGCTCAGAAATATCTCCTCCACAAATTCCACCAATTAGAGATTCATTAGGGTTAATGAGCTCCTCTTTTAAAATGCAAATACCCTCTGGGAGGGTTTGCTTATTAGTCATTCACCCAGTGAAGTAGTGGAAAGAACAGTGGCATGGCCACTCCATTAACTCCTTTTCATTTTTCAGTCACACACTCATTACACCAGGCAGCCTGGCACTGTGGCAAAAGAATGGCTTGGAATCTGACAGATCTCGACCCAAATCCTTTACCAAATCCATGACCTTGTGCAAGTTACTTAACTTCTCAGAGCTTCACTTTCCTCATCTGAAAAATGGGACTCATGATACACACTGAGGTTACAAAGATTCAATGAGAAAACATGTTAAACCCTAATTGCAGAGAAGGGAGAGGAGTTGGGGCAAGATAAAGGTGTGTCTTGGTGTCAACTGCTGTCCAGCCTTTGTCATGTGGCTGTGGCCATTAGCTTCAGCAGAGGAGAGGTGCTGGAGAGGCCTTCACGGTCATCTCACTGAGTCTTCAGGACAGTGGACAGAGCTGGCTTTCCTATATCTATTTAAGAATGGCAAACTTAGGTATTAGAATCCAAGTTTGCTGACAATGCCAAATAATTAGATAATATGCGGCTTCCCATTACTTATCAAAACTTGAGCCCGGCCAGCATGGCTCAGTGGTTGAGCGTCCACCTCTGAACCAGGAAGTCAGGGTTCGATTCCTGGCCAGGGCACATGCCAGGGTTGTGGGCTCCATCCCCAGTAGGAGGCGTGCAGGAGGCAGCCAATCAATGATTCTCTCTCATCACTGATGTTTCTATCTCTCTCTCCCTCTTCCTTCCTCTCTGAAATCAATAAAAATAGATTTTAAAAAAACTTGAGTTGTCCAACATGCTTTATATTTAAGTCTCCCCCAGTTCAGTTTTTCCTTCTACTTTTCCTAATATTGTCCACTTACTCCCAAATTTCCACTGTAATAAAAAAAAAAAAAAGGAGGAATTGCCAAAACCGGTTTGGCTCGGTGGATAGAGCGTCGCCCTGCGGACTGAAAGGTCCCAGGTTCGATTCCGGTCAAGGGCATATACCTTGGTTGCAGGCACATCCCCAGTAGGAGGTGTGCAGGAGGCAGCTGATCGATGTTTCTAACTCTCTCTCTCCCTTCCTCTCTGTTAAAAAATCAATAAAATATATATTTTTTTTTAAAAAAGTTGAAATAAAGAAAAGACAAAAGTACTAACTGCTGAAGACATGCCCTTCTCAGGAGCCTGCTGCTGTGAGGTCAGGATTCTGATGATAATTGTTATAACCCCCTCAAAAAAATGAGCCAGGAGGGAATAGCCAAGCCATAGAGGAAGGAATACTCTATTTAGCAAACAAACATAAGAAAAGGGTGACTGGGAATTAGCAAGAAGAAAATTATAATGGCACCAAGAACATATTCAATTGGCATACCAAAACTGTTACACCCAAAATTACTAAGGATGCAATACAACTAATACATTGGCATCATTCTGATAATAAAGTGAATACTCCATAAACATCTGTTGATTTGACTGTGTGGGAGGGGGGTGGGCAATAAGAAAGATAATTCTACATATACACTCACTAAGAGCTTATAAAATAATTATAAATGGTTAAATTATGAAGAAAATTTTAAATTAAGGTTTCAATTGAATAGGAAATCTACTTTATGAGATATTAGTGTGAATTTTAAATTTAATACATATTTATATTCAATTTTTAGGCATCATGTTAAGATTTTAACTTTATGAATGCTATTGAAATCATAGAGCTAAACCTTGCTTGCTAATCATAGAGCTAAACCTTAAAATCTTATGGTCACAGGGAATTCTTAAAGGCATTTTACTCAGGAAAGTAAGAATTCCAGCAAATCCAACTGAGGTCAGACCCACTTATAGTCCTATTGGCCTGTTCTTAATTAACTTGTCCTGGGATTCCACAGATTTCTTTAGGTCTGAGTCTTGTTGCTTTGTAGTTATGGGTAATAATTTTCCTGGAAGATCTTAAAGCAATGCAAAAACATCATTTAAGCATTTAACACTATGTTAAACAGTTAAGCTTAGACATTCTTACTTTTAGGCTAGAAGACTAGAAACACCAAGGCCAAATTCATTTTGCACATGCACATTTGCACAATATTGGATCATGCTGTACAAATCTGGCTTCAAAGCTTTTGTGTTAATGTTTCCTAAATCAGAGTAAATTTATATACTGTGAGAGTAAGTTGGGCTGACCATTCCTGACCCTGGATCCCAAAATGCTGCTGAAAGAAATCTCTGCCAAGGGCCACTCTGAGCAGTCCACGGACAACAGATTCCATGGGCTCTGCTGAAAACAAACAGGACTGACACAGAGAGGATTTTCAGTGCACACAGCTTGAAGCCTGAATTTATAAAGAGGGGGGAAATAGGCTCACGCTACCAGGTTATCTGGTATTCTGCAGCAAAGATTCAAACATGCTGCCAGTTGTGGGCAAGGATGGCATTGATTCATCACCAATAATGCAGACCTAGGCTGGAGATACATGGGATCAAGTCAGTCACACTCAGGAGTGTTCAGTTTCCTTTCCAACCAATAGAATAAACTTGTGAAATTACTGTTTCATGCCAGGAGTTCTGCTCGGTCAGTTTTCAACATAGAGAAATAAGTGACCCCATGAAATCAAATGTGTATCTCAACCTGTAGCATCAATAGGTCCAACCAGAGATATTAGGTAGGTAAGCTTCTCAATCTCTTGAAATGTAGTTTACAGGTTGATACAGAAAACTGTAGAGAACATTTCTAGTAGAACCAATAAAAGCGGTATATGAACTATATTACCAAGTTAAATATATCACCAAGCTTCAAGTTAAATTTCATTCATTCAATAAAAATTAGACACACACACACTATGTGCCATACATCATGCTGGGCACCCTGTGAACTAGAGTGATATCATCTCTGCCCTCTCAGCATTGACATTCTAGAAAGATTCCAAACAAGCAAATGGAAACCACAAGAATTGGATATAAAAATGAACCCAAAAAGAAAAAATTATGGGGGTACAGCCCTAGCTGGTTTGGCTCAGTGGATAGAGCACTGACCTGTGGACTGAAGGATTCCAGGTTTGAGTACAGTCAAGGACACATACCCAGGTTGTGGGCTCGATCCCCAGTAGGGGGTGTGCGGGAGGCGACCGATCAATGATTCTCATCACTGATCTTTCTCCCTCTCCCTTCCTCTGAAATCAATATAAATATATATATTTTTTAAATTATAGGAGTACAAAATCAGGTAAGGCACAAAAAGTTGAATTGAGCATGCTGTGAAAAAGGTGACCAACCATAACAAAAATAAGTTTCCTTATTAAGAGTTTTTTGTTGTTTTTTTGCCCCAACTCCTTTCATTAAAAAAAAAAAAGTATATCACTAGCCAGTATCATTACTTTTGACAGAAGTCAAAATGTTAACTTACACAAAGGTATGAAGAGAATATTTCTGAAAATGCATCATTATTTGAAGAAAAGTTGATATTAAAAAAGTGAATCATTTGCCAATCACAGATCACAATTAGAAGCAAAGCCACATGTGGTAGATATGAGGTGGTATGATGTGATAACTAGATGAAGACAGTTTGATTTCAAAACACAAAAGAATCTGGTTGGTTTTATTGAAGATGTCACACCTGTCATTCAGTTATACAGTATAAATGTGTGAAATACTTTCCTGAGGGTTACAACATACTATGTCATATTTAAAATGTTCATATAAGAGAAGAGACTTGGTCCCTTTAATAACTCAGGTACGCCGAGGGAGGAAGTCCTAACCTCTTCATGAGCCCACTGGCTAGAGAAGCAGGCAGGCAGCAACAGAGAATCACCAATTAGCATCCCGAGGAAGGACTCTAAAAGGGCCTGAGTTAGCGTTGCAAACTCAGCCGGGCCATCCTTTGCTAAATGTATAGAATTTTTAGTTGGGCTACAATATACAGACAGAGTGGAAACGAAAGTGAGTCATGGGCTGGGATGAATGTGCCCCACGGGGGACCAGGGGCTGGAAGCAGCAGAGAGCAGGGCCTTCGCGTGCACAAACAGGAACATTCTGAGATCCCCTGGCCCGTGGGACAGTGAACCTCACGTTTCCTTGTGTGTCAGAATCACCTGGGGTGCAAGTTCTTGAGTCTCACAGGAGATGCAAACTTGTGAAGTTTGGTGAAGAGCCTAGCAAGCATTCCAGGAGGCCCTACAGCAGGGGTTCACGGACAATACTTTGGAAAACACTGAAGCTGACTCACTGAGATGCCCTTACAAAACTGGCAGATCATCACCTAATTTTTGAAATGATGGTGCCCTCCCCCAGTCTCTCCCTCCCTCACACTTGTATAAATACCTATTTACAGAGGACATATCTCTGTGCTAAGGTTGAGGCTCAATAAGGTAAGTTCCCAAGAATTGAAAGCAGAGTCTTGAAGAAATATCTGTACACCCATGTTCATAGCAGCATTATTCACAAGAGCCAAAAGGTGGAAGCAATCTAAGTGTCCATCAACAGATGAATGGACAAACAAACTGTGGTACGTACATACAATGGAATATTATTCAGCTATAAAAGGAAATTGTGACATATGCTACAATATGGATGAACCTTAAAGGCATTATACCAAGTAAAATAAGTCAGTCACAAGAAGACAAATACTGTATGATTCTATTACATGAGGTTCCTAAAACAGTCAAACTCATATAGGGACAGGTTCAGCAAAATTAGAATGCACCTGGACATGTGCCTAATGGCGACACATAAAGTTCCAATCTCAAATATCTTTTTTTTTAAGCTTAAAGGGCTAAGATGGTAAAGACAAACATACTAACCGACCAGCTGTTATGCAAAGTTGTCTTAAGAGAAGCTGCTTCATTCAAATCAACTTGCTCAATCCAATTCCTTCTCTCCTCCCAGTTGCCCACTGTAACCACCTATAGACTTAATAAAGCAAACCTCCCTCTCGTGGCTCTCAAACCCTCTCCCCCCACGTGGCTCTCAAACCCTCCCCCCACCCCCCACCCCTAGGAGAAAGCACACCAGTCCCCGTGAGAGCAGAGCCCCTAGAGGCTCTCCATCTAAGGAACGAGCAGAAAGCGGGTCTTCCAACAAGGCTTCCTGAGGAGGAGCATACTGAATGCTTCCTTCTCTGCACAGTGCCAACTGATCTGCAGACAGACAAGTCAGGAAGAGAAGCATACGGAATAGGTATGGTTCCTTGTTAAGCCTGATTCTAAGATTATAGCAAATAGTGTGCTTAATAAGAAGTTTCTCAGACTGTGAAATAGTGTATTAGCATAAGAGATAAAAAGCAGGAGGACTTAGGTTGGTTTAGGCCCTAGTTCTCAAAAGCAGGAAACACACCCATATTGAAATATCAGTAGAAAACAAAAACATCCCACTATGGTCTGTATCCCCTCAAAATTCCTATGTTGAAACCCTGATTCCCTAAAATGACACTATCAGGAGGTGGGGCATTTGGGAGGTAATTAGGTCTTGAGGGTGGAGCCCTCATGAATGGGATTAGTGCCCTTATAAAGAGACCCCACAGAGCTCCCTAGATGTGAGGACTTGGCAAGAAGGCATGAACCAGGAAGAGGACTCTCACCAGAAAGTGACTGTGCTGGGATCTTGAGCTGAGACTTCCCAGCCTCCAGAACTGTGAAAAACTTCTGTTGTTTATAAGCTGCCCGAATTGGACTAAGACACATTCCAAAATTAAAATAAGTTATTTGGGGCTTATTCATCATTTCTAATTATCCGATTACCTGTTTCCCTGTAACACTGGAGAGCTAGTCTGTTTATTTCCCAATTTTTATGGGCAGAACTTTTTTTTTAAGTCAGTCGGCCTGCCTATCTATCTATCTGGTCTTTCTTCCTCCTTGCCTCTCTTTCTTGAGTCCTAGGAAGTAAGCAGTAATAGGATTTTGGAGCCCAAGCGAGGAGAGGAGGGTTTGGGGAGGCTGTGGCCACATGGTCTGATTCAGGCTACTGAAATACAAGCAGGGTAAAGGTGGGCCTGGAACATCTCATTGTGCCAGGAAGTGCTCCAAGAATGAGGAGGACAATTTGAAGGGACTCCCACTGGCCAAAATGGGACATGTAAAGCATCAAAATAATTCTAGTAACAGATTATAATCCATTAAAAATATCCATAAATAATAAAATAATTTTTAAAATCCATGTACCCATACTGATATAAATAAAATAATAAATAAATAAGAGGAGGTAGCTTTTCCTTGCAGTGGAATGCCAACTGATGAATGGAGAAGGAATTAGAAAAATTACCATTTGGCACCTATCATAGTTAATTCAGCCAAGAAGCATAGATGTGCTGAAACTAGTGAATGGGAGGAGGTTGATAAGGAACAGAATATTACATAGTTTCAAAGCAACCTCCCCAATACTGATTAAAAAGAGAGAATGAATAATTTTACAATAGCAAAATCTGATAGGACCTTAAGTAGGTGATTGTGGTTAACATCTCTAGTAATATAACAAATAGGAATTGTGCACTAGCCAATAATTAGATGCAATGCAAACACATCAATCCTATGATATTCCTAACAAAAATGTATAACCTAAATCTAATTTCGAGGAAATGAGAGGTATTTTACAAAATAACTGGCCTGTAATATTCAAAAGTATCTAGATACTGAAAGTTAAGGGAAGACTGAGGAACTAGTCCAGATTGAAGGAGATTAAAGAGACATAATAACTAAATGCAACATGTGATTCTGACCTGGATCTCTTTGCTATAAAGTACATCATTTGGAAAAAACATAAATGGGGGTCTCTGGCTGGGATGGTTAATTTCCTGATTTTGATGACTGATACAGGAGATAGCCCTATTTAGGAAATACACACTAAAGTATTCAAAAGTAGTGACACATCGTATTGCTAATTTATTCTCAAATGGTAAAACAAAAAGCTCTTTGTATTCGTTTTGTAACTTTTCTGTAAGTTTCAAATTATTTAAAAATAAACAGAAAATAGGAGAGAAATAGTTAGGATGACTGGAATATATAGATATGATATAAAGATAGAGACAGAGGTAGGGGTAGAGATCTCCATGGATCCTTTAACTCACCCACCAAACAAAACTAACCCTTCACCTTTCACCTCTGGCCATTTTCACATATAAATGCCTATACCAGAAAGTAGTACACAGTTCCCCAGGGACGTTTCACGGGCAACAGAAACTCCAACACAGTTCGGATAATCAGGGAAGGAGGGGCAGAGACTAATTTAAAGACACATTCGGAGGAAGACAGTAATGTGTGATCAGGCTGGTCTGGTTTCATTTTCTTATATAGCACTTTTCCTCAAAAGATTTTAAGCAAATTTTTCCTACTTTTCAATGAAATTGTGACAATTCATGAAAAGAGACAATCTCTTTACAACAACTTCATGAAAGAGAAATAATTTTGTTTATTTAACAGGTAAAGAAAATAATGAAAAAGATTTTAAAGTTCCCAGCATCACAAAATGTCTGAGTGGTAGGGCCAGTATTCAAACTAAAGTGTTTGGGTTCAAGACCCATGTTCTTTCTAAAAATAATTATAAAAGGAAACAGTTCACTCTACATTCTCTCCATGAACAATATGCAGCTTCAGAATGGCATACTGTCATAGGCAAACTGGATCCATTTATCACCTTAAATTTCTTCTTTGTGCTCCCTTTTGGTGAATGTACTGAATTTGAGTAGACAATGTCTATTTCTGGTTTTGTTTTCACTTAACCAGAAATACACTAAACGTTTTATGACATCGGGCAAAACAAACTGAATACCACGTGTAACAGGGTGCCTGTTGAAGCAGTTTTGTTTTTGGTTTTTAGGCATGCCATTGGTGTAATTATTGCTGCCTCTGATGTTTCATTTATATTTTCTCTTAAGAAACTGGAACCAGTTTTACATCTTTTGAATGAAAGCATGTCACTTTACCTCTACAATTTCCAACAGTTGATTTTTTTTTTAAACTAAAACTCTTGGTAGTTCAAACAGGAAAGCAAATTTTGAGCTTATCTTGCCTGATGTCCTCCATCCCTGCTTGCAAACCCATTTTATAAGTGAGATCTGGAACACAGTGTCCTCATTGTTCATTCTCACTCTCACCTCCCAGCCCCAAAGCTTAACAAACACCCACAGACACACACCTACAGCAACCACCTTATTAAAAGTATTTCTAGTCTACAAAAGATAGGATTCTTAACTTCTTATATTCCAACTCTACTGTCATTATAGAGATAGCGATTTGTTTTTATTTTGACAGAGGAAATATGTATTTTAATAACACCAGCCTTGGCTTACAGACCACTTAAAGCAAATTACAACTATCTGTAATTGATCTGACCTAGTTTCATTTTACAAATTAGACAAGACAGTGCAACCAGCCTGTCTCTTACAAGGATTAAACAAAACCCTAGATAGTCTCTTTGGCCTAACTACCACCTCAAAACAGGATAGTTCATTTCTAGATCAGGCTTGTCCAATGAGTTATGTGTATCTACACAAGAGATTATGCACCAGACATTCTGCTATTGTTTGTTGCTGATGTAGGCACAGAAGGTCAATAATATGTATTAAGTAGGATTAAAGTATTATTCTGATTACATTTGTGGCTCAAGTTTCTAGGTACTTAAAACTATTCTTAAGATTAAGCATAAAACTTACAATTTAAAATGAATAAAAGTTAAAACAAATTTAAAAGTTTAAAAAAATTAAAAGTAACTAAGAAAAAGTTTGCTTTTATTATATTTGCAATAGCATGTATATCCATGACCTAGACATATTTTCTTACCTCTGGTGACACATAAGACAACATATGACACAAACATGTGTATCTCACACACATATAAAGGTTTCAGATAAATAAATGGCATAAGTAGAGAACCATGAAAAATATCCAGAAGAAATGAGAATATAAGGGGGGGAGGGGGAACCTGAAAACGAAAGTGAAAGATTTCATTTTTCCCTTATTTATTTTGAAGTTTATTTTCTTTTAGCATTAAAAAAAAATTCTTCCCAAAGTACCATATTCCTAAAAAGAAACAGAGAAGCATGGGGAAAAATGGAGTTTTGCAAATGATCAGAATTCTACATTTTTTAAATAGTTTTGCAGGTTACTGTTTTTCTGTCTTTATTTCAGATACCAATTTCTCTCTTTATGAATCTAGGAACTAAATGATCCCAAGCCCCAAAGCATTAATGGTCCCTAACCCAAACTAAAAACTGTTAGCATTCATAAAAGTTCAGTAAGGAGTATGAATATAAGATTAATAATAAAATTCAGTAACTTTCAACTAACTCATTATAAAATATAATGGAAGAAAATTATCTAATTCCCAATAGCCACAAAGTATAAAATATTTGGAAATATTTTTTAAAAAACCAGGTCCTATGTGAATAAACATATAAAGCTTTATTGAGGGGCATTTAATAAAAATACTTGAATGAAAAATTATTCCTGGATAGGTTTATGTACATATAAATATGTCAATTCTTCCCACATAATGTATAAAAATACCAGTAAGGTAATTCCAATAACGTTCTTTTTTTTCTGAATTCAGCAACATATTTAAAGTTCTACTGGTATAAATTTAATAAGCAAGAACAATCATTAACTTTTAAAAAAGAGTAAGGAGGGAAATTTGTGCCCTATACACTACTAAATTTTCAAAAATTTAAGTTAATAAAATAATAATCAACTAGAAAAAAGAAATATGACCAAAAAACTCAGAAATGGATCCTAGGATATGACTTAATACATTCAGTATAAGTAAAAAAAAATTTATTAAATTCTTGTGTGTCAGGTATTGTGTTAGGAAGAAAACTGGTAAAAGGTTTCTAGAAAGCAATTTGGCAATATGTATCAAGAGGTTCTAAAGAGTTTGAGTTTATATTTTTCTTTTATTTTTTTAATCCTCACCCAAGGAGATTTTTTCATTGATTTCTAGAGGAAGTGGAAGGGAGTGGGATTGGGGGAGAGAGAGAAACATTGACATGAGAGAGACACATCCATTGTTTGCCTCCCTCAAGGGCCCCTACCAGGGCTGAGGAACCTGCAACCGAGGTACATGCCTTTGATCAGGAATTGAACCTGCGACCCTTTGGTCCACAGGCCAACACTCTAACCACTGAACAAACCAGCCAGAGCTAGAGTTTATATCTTTTTGGCCAGCAAATGCACTTTTAGAATTTATTCTAAGGAGTAGTCAGATATTATTTTAAGTATTTATACAAAGATGTAGGGTTGTTTCTAATAGTGTAAACCTGACAAAAATAATAGAAATAACAAATTAATCAGAGTATATCCATATAATGGAATAATATACAGCCAATAACATTATGTTTAAAACCTAATAATGTATATTCACACAACAGAATATTATATGACAAGGAGAATAATGAACTATAACCGCACACAATATCAATGAATCTCATAAACAATATTTTTAGTCAAAGAGCAAGACCCAAAATATACACACTATGTGACCCATTTGCATACATGTCACACACATAAAACAATCTATGCTGTTAGAAGTCAGGATAGGTTTGGGGAGTTGGGTGAAGTGACTGAAGGGAGTGGGTTGCAAGGAGATTCTAGATGTTAATGTAATTTCTATTTCTTGATCTGGATGTTAATGGCGTTTTATGAAAAGTCATTGAACTTATTTCTGTATGTATGCTATTCATCAGTAAAAAGATCTTCAAAAGTAATGATATGAAAAAAGTCCATAATATTAAAGTAGAAAAAAAATCAGGCTACAAACTGAATAAAATACAGTCTCAGTTTTGTGAATAAAATAATAGTTTATAAAATTGCTAGGAGGGTTTGGGGTGTAAGTTGGGGGTATTGGGAGAATTAACATGAGCTAGTGGGAAACAGGAGAAGAACAGTATCCTAGGAGAGTAATTTTTTGAGGAAAGCTTGGTTTGAAGAAGAAATGGTGGTGGCTAGAGGGTGTGTGGAGGAATGGGGGATGGTTTTACAGAAAAGCTAGAACCTGTTTACGTTCAGATGGAAAAGAGCCAGTAGAGGGGGAAAGGTACAGGAAATACACAGAACAAGAGCAATAATGCTGTTTAGCAGGCTGATAAGTGTATATAAAAATAAGCAACTCGAAAAACGGGCAGGGAGGTTCTGAATACAATATGTACACAAAGCAGTTGTTTTTCATAGGTTTTTTGCAAATTAATGTGTCAAGGAACTTGTCCATTTTCTTCTCTGTGTGTATCTATTTAACCTCTCCTTTTGAAAAACTTGAGGCCAAAATAAAGCCCAGGTCTATAATGACAGCAGGTCTGGTGGCAAGTAGCATTCCTACCACACATTGGCTGTGTGACTTGTGGCAAGTAATTTAACCTCAGAGGAAACTCTCAATAATTATAAACTGCTATCAGCACTTAAAAAAAAAATCTCGGGTACGAGTTTCTGAGATATCTTCAGATGTAGACTCCAATTAGTTGGCTCTGCGTAGAAGAGCATACTCCATCCATTTGCCATGTGTACAAGAAGTCAGCCTTGTTTAGATAACCTAACATATTGCATAAGACATTATATGTAGTAATAGTAAAGCTGCAATAATTGTGAGGACCAATGGAGGGGAATACTGATAGCAGATAAAAAAGATAGATTTTTTGCAATGCCCCCTTGGGAAAGATAAAGGGCCTCGGAGCTATATTACTAGGTCAGTTAATAAGGAGCATTTTGAGAGTTCTTTATATTCTGGATGAAAGTCCTTTATCGGATGGATATGTGTTTTATGAATATTTTCTCCCAATCTGAGGCTTTTTTCATCTTCTTACCAGTGCCTTTCTAAAAGCAGAAAATTTAATTTTGACGAAGCCCAATTTGTCAACTTTTTTTCTTTTTATGGATTATGCTTTTTATGTTACATCTGAGCAATCTTTGTCTAAGGTTACAAAGATTTCCCCTATGTTTTCATTTACCAGTTTTATAGATTTAGTCTCTATAGTTATGTCCATTACCCAACTTGAATTAATGTTTGTATACTGTGTGAGCCTTGTACAGAATCCTAGGGAGCATCTGTTCTTAGGGACTGAAGCAAAGAGAAAAGCAATCATGTCAGAGTTGGGAGAGAACAAGGAATGTACTGACATACAGGAGCCAAAAAGGGAGATGGTTGCAAATAAAGGCAAGTTAAAGCTGTTCAAGGCCGCATGGCACGCTTCATGGAGACCAATGGAAGCAAACAGAGTAATGGTCACTGGGTTTGACAATGAGGCCAGTTTCAATACAATAACACAGACAGAAGCCAAATTGAAATTCATCTAAAGAAAGCATGGATGGTGAACAAGGAAAGAGCTTAAATCACTCTTTTAAATTTTTCAGCAATGAAAATGAAAGAAACACATATGACACTGAACTCAAAGAGAGATTCTTGACTGTGGAGAAGGACCAAGATAGAGATTAAAAGAAGGAAAGAAAGACACGAGATAATGGATGAAGCAGGGTTTGAGATGAGATAGGATAAGATTGTGTCCAGACCACAGTTTACCTTTTGCATGGAGGAGACAGAAAGTGACGAGGAAATTGGATAAAAACAGAGCAATCTAGAGCTGATGG
>NW_005871063.1:6001197-6006285 GCF_000147115.1 Myotis lucifugus | reverse complement strand
CCACTCTGAACTAGAGATGTTCTAATAGAGAGCCTGGCTGTGGCTGACAGGGAAGGTTGCATGTTGCAAGAATGTGGTGGGACAATGGATAATAGATACAAGACTTGAGAGCTCATAGAGAAGACTAGTTATAAATTATTTTCTCATCCTTCCTTGCTAAAGAAAGGCACAAGTGGGTTGAGTAGTTCCATAACTACACCGTATGACAACTCTCTCTCCCTTTCCCTCTTTTTCCCTCTCCCTCTCCCTTTCTTTTTCTCTCTCCCTCTCTCTCTTCTTTCTTCTCCTTCCCTCCCTCCTTGCAACCTGTTTGGTATGTAGAACAGGTATTGCACTTTATACATGAAGAAACAGAAGCTAAGAACACTGCTTTCCCAAAATGCTCAGCTAGCTGGGACGTGAATCCAGATCTTTCGGTTCTAATTTCAGTACTTAGGATTTTTTCCAGTAATTTCCTCACTACATCATGCTGTTCTCTATCTTCAGTGCTCTTCGTCTCCATTCTTAGCTTAAAACCTTGCCCCCAACAGTTCCTTAATGGCTACGCTACCTTTCCAACCCACCACACACTTGCCTCCTTCCTAAACCGAATTTTGCTCTGAAGAGGTAGATCACCAAGGCTCAAGCTGCAGGCATGAACAAACTCAGGCCTGAAGTTTGGTGTTTTCTTAGGGTTTCTGGTGAGGAAAAGACACAAGGAATCAGAGAACAGCCACCAGAGGGTGAGGGAAATGAGAGCTGGGGTTCTGGAAAACACCCAATGGAGAGTCCCCCTCCTGGGATTCCCTGGGTAAGGACTGCAAGACTGGAGTGGGCTAGAGCTGTATGCCTGCCCAACCCCTCCCTCCGCCAGATTTCCAAAGTCCCCTAACTGAAATCACGCCTAAGAGTCTCCCCTAGAAAATCACCAATATATAATAAACTTCAAGCAAACAGAACCTGGCACCTTTATTTTGCCCAGGGTGAAAATTTTGGTTTTTAGTGTTTTGGGAAATCAGTATAAAAGCTTCTAATGGGTGAGTGTCTGGTACAGACCTTGGTTACTTGGGAACACAATCGTGTGTGTTTTTTAAAAAAAATTCAGCTCCCTTTGACCTTGTAACAGTTATTTTGCTACTGTAGACTGTAATGCAAATGAAGGCATTTCTATTCTTATTGCAAAGTCAGCTGCATAAAATAAGTGTATGCTTTTCAAAGCCAATTGACAGCCTAATGTTCCACATTTAACTATAACAAATCAACACTTCGCCAGATTATCTCATTATTATTTCACTAATTCGTTTAAAACTTTATCAGGAAAAAAAACTAATTATCACCTCTCATAGTTTCTGGTCTTAAAAAGCAGATAATTCTTCTAATGTTGCAAATTATATACAAAGTGAGTCTAAAAAAGCAGGCTCAAAAATTTTTTTTCTACCGAAGTAGATCACCAATTTTTTTTAATGCACTGAAATTAACATAAATATAACGGTGCAATTCCTTATTTTGAAAGCAGATCTCTCACAAGCTAAATCATCCTAAAACCCATACTTTTTAGTTTGCATTTGTTATAAAAGCAAACAGCTATTCTGTAGTACAGCATTTCCATTTCCTGGAGCTAAATTCTATTCTGCAATAGCACAATCTTGTAGACCAGAATTACAGTGATATGTCTGCTTTTCAACATTTAAAGAAAAGAGGCTAAATTTAAGGTACCCCCCCCCTCCCCTTTTAAGGGCTTCTGTTATATTTAATCCACTTTCACACAGTTTTTCTTAATTACACTACAGCTGTCTGGTAAGGCACAACTGACCACTTCCATCATGAAAACAAACTGTACCCCACCATCCAAAGTTCTTGATGAAAAAGCGAGCGTTTTTGTGAGCGCAGAGCAAACGGGCGCAGCTGCTCCGTTTCACGAGGCAGGCACCTCCACGCCATTCAGCTGTGAAGAATGGCGCGGACTGTAAATTGTCCCTCCTGATCGGTTCCACAATAAAAACAAACCACACTACTTTCCATTTTTGAAAGCCAATTTTTTTTAAGCCTCCAGTGCACCAGAAACAAGAGTTGTGTTCTTCTGATTCATGGCCTTTGATTTCTACATAGACGTCCCCGTATGCATGTAAAAACAGGTCCCTGCAGGATACTCGCACAGACTGTATGCATTAACTTACCAGATGTACCAGGAGATAGAAACGCCATCAGCCTACCTTTCAGAGCGAGATACTATTTAACAGCTCAAACGGCCTGTGACTAAAGGATGCTGTAAAGAGCAAACCGTATGTGGAGAGGCAGGCATGAGGTGGGTTCATGAGAAAGCTGCGGCGTTCGCAAAAACGGCAACAAATGGCTTGAGCTGGAGCTTGAAAGCTCAGTTAGGATCCATACTGTGGAATTTAGGGCTAGTCCCACATCTGCATTTGCAACTCAAACACTTGGACTCCGGTAATAGCTAAAATTGCTGATAGAATTGTGTTAAGAAACTTCTAAACGTTCCCCACGGACTCACTCCCTCAAACGGTGTCTATGGTTTAAAGTTGAGGTCTCCCAAGTGTGTTCTCAATCAAACAAACACTTATCAGTTACAAAATGTTTCCCATCCCTCCCCTCTGTTTATATAAATGTAAAATTTACGTGTTACAGACACAGAGCTCTGAACTAACATCGCATGCACATTGGAAACATGGCAAAAATAGACAGCTGTTTGTTCAAGATGGGATACAAATAATCTCTAAATGGAGTTGTATGCCTTTCTTTGCACACCTCCGATGGGCCTTCCTGCACAGCTGCTAACACTCTGACCACCTCCTCCCCACGCTCACGGACACCCTCCGTGGGCCACGGTGAATGCGACGCCAAGGTAAGTCGTTAGGGGCTTTGGATGAATTGACTGCTGTAAATTTCTACCCCTGCCTCCAAGAAGATTTTTTTGTGGAAACATAAGGCTATACTCTAGTTTAGAACAGCTTTCAATTCTGACTCATGCCCAGAAGGTTTCGGTGGAACTTAAATGGGATCAAACAACTTGGAGATAAAAACAAAAACATGTTCAGATACGCGAACCTCCACTTTGGTGGCAAAACTGTTGGCATGAAGCTCCCGGTGATTCCTCTCTAATATAAGACGGCAATCAATGCCACCTAGAGCGACAAACAGGTCTCTATTGAACATAGCCGTGGCCGCCCCCGGGACTGCACCCCCAATCATGCCGGTCACCAGCCTTTTCAAGTGTCTCCTACTGGTACTTTACCTCTCCAAACTATCTGGTCTACAAACCCATAAAACCCATTCTGTCCAGAAACCTTAACAATATAAAATTTCAGGCAAAGGAGGTTCTCACCAAGCGAGGACACAGTTTTCACTGAGCCCCGTCAGTAACGGCATGCCTTAGATAGTTACTGGGTCTACACAGTTTTGTCAGGTTCTGCTAGAAGCTGGCCATACAATTATTTTTCTTTTCAAGGAACTAAAAAAAATAATAATTTGACAAAAATCACACACAAACGTACCTCTCTTGCCTTCTTTCTCTCTGGCCATTTGTGCTCAGTCTCCTTCACAGGTTTCTCTTATTCTAGCTCCTCACTCACCTAGGTGACAAGGCATACCTCCTTTTATTGCCTTCACTTTATTGTGTTTCACAGGTGTTGCCTTTTCTTTTCTTTTCTTTACAAATCAAAGGCAACACACACTCCACCTCGAAAAAGACGACTTGCTTTATCGCTACGCTCACTTAGTTATGGGGGTCTGGAACCAATCCCTCCATATATCCCATATCTATGCCTGTATTCACTTCCCACTCCACCTCTGGGGGATCTTATCCAAAACGATAACTCAAGACAGACCAACACGTCTTTGAATACAAGATTATTTCTAAAGGACATTTTCTCGAGCTATAGACCACACTTCCCACACTTCCACTGCTCGCCCCACTCCTCCAACTGATGCCCCGAGAGCAGTTCACCGCACAGCCTCCGAAAGGATCTCTTTAACTTCTCCATTAAACTTGCTCCTCTGTCTGTCTGTCTCTCAATTTAGTCTCTCAATTCATGGAAGTCATCAGGGATTTCTCCCTCTCAAACTGCATGTCCATTCATGTCAAAATCTGGTCAATTCTACTCCTTGATGCCTCTCAAACTTGTCTGGGATCATACGATCTGTAGGAAAAACCCATCCTGTGGGTTTGGCAGGCTCTCTAAGGCATGTTAACACATTAAGTGCCAAGCCTGTTTTGTCTTCCTTTCCATTTAGCCCGCGATATCCAATTTCACCGATATGCTGGCGGCCAGAGACTGACGAGGTCCAAACGGAAAGTATGGTGTCAGTCACCGGTGACTGACCTGGCGCTTAACGTGTTAAGAGAAGGGAGCGTGGATATCTTCACCCCCACCATGTATGATGAACTTATATATCATTCCTTGGTTCCATAACTAATTCACTATAAAACTTGAAATTCAAGAAAGTTCTCTACATCTTCCAAAAAAAAAAAAAGACATTGGAGAGCACTTACGGTTTTCCTTTTTGAGCTTTCTGTCGAAGTTAATGCCACTTAAATCTTCCTAATTGACAGAAGGAAATTCATGGAGTTTTCACCGAGGGTTTCTACCTCTAGAACTATTTCCCTTACAATGCAACCCAGAAAACAAATGAGTACATTATCTGGGACTCATTCTGACTGGAATGCAGATATGTAAATTACAGATGTTCCAAAGCTAAACTTCTGGGCAGATGAATGAAAGGGGACATCTGGTCTTGGTGTTTCTGCTCCTCCTTTCTTGGTTCAGAGTTCAGAAATTCACAAGGCACTGGTCCTTTTAGTCACTACCCATTCTTGCCTCCTTTTAATGACCTCCAGCCAGTACCACAGAGATGTGAAGGTACTAAGGCAGTGGTTCTCAATCTTGACTGGAAATAAGGAACAGCTGCAATGACTCAATAGCTTGCTGCTCCCCCCCCCCCCCGCACACCCCCCCCCCCCCCCCCCCCAAGAGAGGGGAAGAAGACAGCAGAGGTATAGATTTTATTTTTTTTTTTATTTTTTTCTAGGCGCAACCCCCAACGTGTTTTTTTTTTTTTTTTTGTCAGAAAGAAAAAAAAAAAAAACGGATA